>NC_049982.1:15653090-15722753 GCF_000003815.2 Branchiostoma floridae
GTACAGGTCCGGACCTAAACATCTGTGTACCTGTACCTAAACACACTTTTTAAGACTGCTGGACAAGTAAAAACTTGTGAGATTCAAATATATAATTTCCCATACAAAGATTACAATTTATCACTAGAAATTATTGTTAGCTATATGTTTGATCTCCATATACTTGGTTAAAAATTTTTAGGTACAGGTGCAGGTCCGGACCTATACCTAAACCCGTGTACCTGTACCTGAAATTTTGCTTAGGTACACATCTCTACTTGTACTTAAGTTGTAGGGTATTTTTATAATACAGCTGACAAAAAAAATACCCTACAAGTACAAGAATTATCAAGGCTATGCTTTCATGAAGAGCTTCTTCTGACCAATTTTCTACAAATTGTAAATTTATTACTATTAGTAATCTAGTATCAAGACAAGCGATTGGATTTGGTCACTTTCATGGGGAGGGGGCAAAATCTGGGCGAGTGAGGGGAAGTGAAAGACAACGCCAAGTCCTTGATACGATAGTGTTACGCTTTTTTTAAACAGGCACTTACCTTATACTTAGGCCAACAAAACTACGGTACCACCAAGCCACTTTCTACGCGGTTCACCTAAAATTACGTTAGGAAACTTAGATCGCCCCCCTCCCCAATTCAAATTATGAGGCGCGCAACACAAAGCACACTTGCGACAAGGCTCGCTGTTTTTACCATCTAAAGTACGTTATACCTAAGTTCAAAGCTGTCACAATTATGTAAAATACCTTTATAGTCCGTTTTGTTACCTTTCTTTACAGAAATAGCCACAGAAGTGCCTCAAGAAGCCCTATATTTCCTAGAGGACCGGGAAAGACAAACCCAAGCTAGCTTGCCAATACGTCTGCACGGCGTGGTCGTGACGTCATGAGGTCAACAAGGGTCAAATTGCCAAAGGACCTGCAATACCACTTTTGCTGATAGGTGGCGCCTTGAAATGTACCCGGTATATACCGTTGTCATGGTTGTTACTAGTCCGCCAGGGTGGTAATTATGTTTTGATAGGGGGTAATAAGGAGTGTCGGTGGTGGTCATTTATCACGGCATAATCATGTAATTATTCCACTACTTTTTAGGTACACTTTGCAACCTCCATGCAAGGAGGTTGATTTTCAAACCTCCTTGCTCCATCATTTTTTGCCGGAGCTTGGCCGGAGCAGACACACAAACGGTTACGATCAGACCAATCAGCGTAGGGACTGGGTAATCAGCATGCATGCATGAGAAAGCCGTCCTTGTAAATGGACGTTTCCTCTCCTAATTCAGTTCCTGTCAGCCTTTCTTTTCTAAAATGGTACTGACGGGTCTAGTTATTACCTGCTTCGTTTTCTTTGCCTCTGCCCTGGGTGAGTACTATGTCATCATGTTTAGATCGAGTATAAAGAGGTCCGACTACGGCCTTATTACTGACCGACATGACAATGATATTTCCACTCACTGGCGATTAACTTTTCAGAGAGATGACAGGGCATGATGAATTTGATTAAGTATCGTGGTCCGACCAGACTGGACTTGAAAACCCCGATATATATGTAGCCTTTTCTGATATTGTTGTATGCTAGCCTTCAGGTTTCTCCTACCCCAAGTCCACCACCTAATATGGTGATTGCATTTAACATTACATGTAGTACAGAATTGGAAAACATGCCAACGTGAGCGTTAACTTTATTTCTACAGCAAGCGATCCAGAATGTACAGGCTCTGTTGCTTCTAACGGACAACACGGTCACTGCGCCACTGTGTCATCCTGTCCATACAGCTACTTTGTCTCCGGTCTCTGTCCCTCGTACGGCCACGACATCAAATGTTGTTACAACTGCCATCTGGGAGGATGCCAGATGGACTCAAGTATGATACCTTAATTTTCTTCATGTTTTATTTTTTCGAAAGAACTTTTTATGATATAAGTGCACGGCCATTGCATTAGAATAGTCCGCTAAGGGTGCGGACACATAGGTCGTGCGACCGTCGTACAGTTTTCAATCAGGCCGCGACAGAACCAACCACCTACATGGATCCAAAACAGCATCTTTGTATACCAAGATAGTTTAACTTTGCAGGAGACACACATTTTTGTTCTCAAAAATGCCCACGGGAAGTTAGCGATCGTACGACGATCGCACGACCTCAGTGTGACCACGCTCCATTATAAGGACACCGCCTGTCGATTCGGGCGGATACAAGCTTTAACGTCTTTGTACTTCTCTTGGTAGATATCGGGACGGGCACTGGGACGGGTACAGACACTGGAACGGGAACAAGCACGGGGACCGGGACGGCAACGCAAACGGGAACGTCGCCGTATGCTGACGTCCGCGCCACCTGGCTGAGCCGGTACGACCACGCGACGTCCTTGGCGGAGACGGCAGCCACCTTTGCCACACTTAAGGCAAAGGGAATCAACCGCGTTTATCTGAACGTGTGGGCCAGCGGTAGGGCAAATTCTATTCATATCACATCAGATCCGGAAGGATGTTGGAGTGTTTACAACGAAGTGTACTGGCTGTTAAATTTACTCAATGATATTGATACAGCTGTCCGTATCCCTCTAACAAAGGCTGATCTTTGGATTGATAACTTGTGGCCCAGTTATTTCAGCACAACAAGATGAAAATAAGCCTACACACACACTCACACACACACACACACTTGCGTTCGTTTCTTTATAATAATAATAATAAGAAGAAGAAGAAGAACTTTATTGCACGACATTTGTACACGGTACAATGTATGGCAACGACTGTTACACAAAGTACAAAATAGGTATATATGTGGCACAGGTCAAATTAACATTGAGTCCTGTTCTAGATCCCATGATTGAACGGAAACGCTTAAAGAATATTAGAGGGCAAAAGTTTGAGTTTCCTAATAATTAGATAGTCATTTGCTACACTGACTGCTCACAGGCCAGATCTACTTCCAATCCCGGACATTCGAGTCGCTGGGGATCCGTGGGTTTGTGAGGGACGTGCTGGGATGGGCTGTAGAGGAGGGACAGAAGAATGGGATCGAGGTAACTTGTTTTAAGGCACAGTGCGTTTTCAGTTTTTAGGATCTTGGCAAGAGCCAATTGTTAAAAAGTGTAGAGTAACTGTCTGTTGTTCAAAACTTGATGCATAAATGAACAGCATTATTCACGTACACGTGGATGCCTTAATTTCAAATGCTACACGTATCACCTTGCTCCACTTTTCCCACAGGTATGGGCATGGTTTGAGTACGGTCTGAAGGCATGTTGGGGTTCCAGTCCAACTGTCACAGTCTTCTCAAACAAGGTGTACGGTCTGGGCTGGATAAAGGGACAGGCTGGGGAATATTGGTGGATGGATGCAGGGAACACACAGGTCAGCTGATATTTGTTTGGTACTATTTTCAAGCGGATTTTGATAGAAAAATTGTTGTTCGTGGCATGCAAACATGTATTTTTTGCACTTATTTTCAACACATCATTCATCAAGGTTAGTTTTTCGTATATGCAGTTTGTGTTCCACAGGTCCTGGACTTCCTCGCTGGAATGATGCAGGACGCAGTCGACAACTACCCTGGGCTGGCTGGTGTTCAGCTGGATGACCATTTTGTTCAACCCTGGCAGCTAGGAACTGGCCTGGTAGCAACGATGACCAACGCTGCAAGGCACATCCTCGGGTAAGTGAGGGCGGAGTGGTGGTGGTTTGTCCAAAGGAGGTTGCGAACTGGACACAGCTATTGGGATGCAATTGCTATACATGTATTCTGTTTTATCGGGGGGAAATAGGAGAAATGTCTCATACCAGTGAGCATAGTATGTATAATGATGGGGCAGCCAATAATGTCATTTGGTAGAGCATTTAAATGCAACGAACAGTTGCTTTGATGTCAACATAGTAATCCGTTTTGATGTTGACCTTTGCTTTGAGTTGGACTTACCTGAACACTGACTGCCTTCACCAACCCTTCAGTCAGGTGTCAGGGAGGGTGTCGCTGTCACCGATCGCCCCTCCTAGCCTGTCGCTCACAAACTACAACGTGGACTGGGCCTCGTGGGCAAGGGATGACATCGGCTTCCATGAATACGTTCCTCAGGTGGGTTGGTAAGGCTTAACAAGAAGTATGATTGTAGCATGCTTACTATTTATTGTCATTCATATCAATTGTGAAAGCGTTCCAATTTATACACTTGAAGCAGACCGTGCCATTGGCTGAAGAGATATTTCTCTGGAAACGCAGGATTAGGCAAAATTCTAAACTTCCAGACTATTTGCGGATGCAGACATTTTTCAAGATCCAATCGCTTGTTCCTTGACCAAAAGCAAACAAGGAACAAGAAAATGGGGCATATCAATGATGTCCGTCTCTTGTAGCAAAATAGAACAATATTAGAAGTTTAGAACAATAGCTTCTCTCTCCCCCCTCCAGATTTACCGTGAAGACGCCTCAGTCTTTAACACCGACCTGGATCGCGTCATGTCGGAGGTTGGAAAGACGAAGCTTGTCCCTGGGCTCCGGTGCATCGGCTCGGGTTCTCCCACGACGTACTCCGCGCTCAGTCAGATGATAAGTCGGTGTGAGGCGGAGGGTGTCGGATATAGCGTCTGGTACTCCAGATGTTTCACTCTACTGTACACGGACCTCATGCTGGGGTAGGTGATGTGAGGAAAGAAACACAGCACCACATTGTGCAAGTGGAGAGAAATAAAATAACCGAACAAAGTCTGCACTGCTGTTTCGTTACTACTGTTCGTCAGTGTGCGTTTACTGGTAGGGTACATATGAACGTCGTGGCCATGCGGAAAGCTACGCCAATCGTCTACAACAAATATTCCTCACTGGCACTAAACATCTCAGCAGTAGCACCGGTGTTACTAACAGGGCAGACACACCAATGATACTTGCGTTTTCTGCTAGTGGCACTGGTGCTGTCCTTGGCGCTGAACGAGGGTCCCAAGATGCAGGTTGACTGACATATTAGTCCTGGCAAAACATGAGTTTCCGGCGACAGGTCCTGCAAAAATTAGGGTCAGTCTGAAGGGATTCTCTTTTTTGTTGAGATTTGATCGAAGTAATCCAACGAAAAATACAGTTTAACAAAACATATAACGTTACATGTAAAATGAAACGCATTGGGACTTTGCATTTTCAACATCATACCATGCAGATGTACATTGAATAAGCACACGTATCTATAAACTGAACAAAGAAGTATAATGTTTACTACACTTACTTACCTCAACAGTTCAAAACCTTAATCTGGGTGTGAAGTACAGGGAGTCTGTGCTGAATTTCGTAACTCAGATTGAAAATTAATACCCTACAGAGGTTTAGCTGTTAGCAGATCAAGGGACCGGTAAGCGGTAAGCGGTAAGATCTGCTTTTAGGTCACATGGTTTGGGTTTGAATTCCAATCTAAAAACTTAAAACTTGAGATTCTGATCAGGGTGATCAGAGTCTTTGCATTAGAAGTATGAAAGGTCGCTACATTTTTTAATGGAAAGGTGTAACAGAGACTTCGTATTGACATACAACCAATTTCAATTAAGGCTTCCCAGCTAGCTAAATTCTGCAACCAAGGGGTTTTGCTGCTGAATTTAGAACTGATAAATAAATTCCAGTATAGAGCTTCATTTGACCTACACAGCCACTCCATGTACAGAAAACGTGCGCATTTTCACTATCACGTAGACTATCGTGCCACGCGACTAGATTCATCTAATAAAGAATAGTCCATGACCCTATGGCCCATTGACGGAAACTTGTCTGGGAATAGAAGGAATGTTTTCAAGCGTCCACGACAGGACGACAGGTGTTATTGGCTCTTCAATCTATTCAAGAAAGTGTGTAAACATTAGTTGACCAATCAACATAGTCGTTTGTTCCTTTAAAAAGTCACCAAGACTGTCCTAAGCCGTACTGACACCCGGACACCTCACTGGATCAGCTCTTCAGAGTTTGTTGGACGGGCATCTTTGTGCAAAATGACACCTTTTGTTATTGCCATTGTGTTCTTGGGCCTTGCCTCAGGTAGGTATGATTACACGTAAAATACATGATACAGAAACGTTAGTGCACAAAAACTTAGAAATCGAATCATGGGCGTCTAATTTGTCTTCAGCAAACGACCCTGAATGTGCCACTTCCTCGGCTCACGGGCAGCAGGGCCACTGCGTCACCGTGGAGTCCTGTCCGTACGGCTACTACGTCAGCGGCAAGTGTCCCTCCTACGGCGACGAAGTCAAGTGCTGTTACAGCTGCCATTACGGAGGATGCCAGACCAACTCAAGTACGATACGTTATCGTTACGTTATTGCCTTCCCTATATGATGGGCTTACAACCTCCTTGATGATTTTTTACGGTTCTTGGTGGCAAATGAACATTCGCACACAAAATCCGTGTGTGTGTTTCGTCACACTTTTGACAGATAAGCCTAGGGGATCGGTGGGCGTCACTCTATCGTCAAAGAAAGTGGTGAAAAGTGGCACAACGTCAGGGGGCATGGCGAGACGGGCAGACCTATAGATCTTTATGAACAAATTATTCTTAACTACCTCTGATAGGTATCGGAGCCGGGATAGGGACGTTGTCGGGAGCGGGAGAAAACGTCACATCCCCGTATGCTGACGTTCGTGCTACCTGGATGAGCCAGTACGACCACGCCAACACCCAGTTTGAAATGGCGGTCACATTCGCCCAACTTCAGGCAAAGGGCATCAACCGCGTCTATCTCAACGTATGGGCCGACGGTATGACAAATCATAATTATATATAGATTGGAAGTATATCGGCATATTTACAGATTGCGAAATATACACATATCAAAGAAGTTCTGAATGCACACAATCGTATTGATACAGCTGTCTACGTTCTCTTGAAAGAACTTTGGACTCGTAACTTTTCTAGGATTATATAAATAGTACATGCGCACACGTGCAAGCACGCGCTCGCCAGCTCTTATTATGCAATAGGATACAGTAAGTAGAAGTTATTTTGGAAAAAGTAGTTATGAGATTAATGGTGTGTAAAACGAAAGCGTGTGTCTACAGGGCAGATCTACTTCCGATCTCCGACCTTCGAGTCGCTGGGGATCCGTGGGTTTGTGAGGGACGTGCTGGGATGGGCTGTGGAGGAGGGGCTGAAGAGAGGGATCGAGGTAATCAAACGTTAGGCCGTATTAAAGAATCAAATACTTTCTGTCTCACATTTGTCATGTTTGGTATAGGCCAAATTAGAGTCACATGGAAAAAGCCCAGGTAACTCAGCCATTGAACAAGGTTTCCTGTAGGAATAGATCGCATGTTTTCCGTACTGTTTCTTAGAATTCCCCAAGATCCCATAGGAGTACTAGTTCATATGTATCACGTTAACTTTGTATAGATACTTTGGCATCCCTTGAACTTGTAACGCACGGCATAAAACTGTTAAACTCGGGAAATTTTGTTACGATATCCAATTACATGTAGTTGTAATGCCTTGCACACAGGTATGGGCGTGGTTTGAGTATGGTCTCATAGCCACCTGGGGTTCCAACCCTACTGCTTCCGTCTTCTCCACCACCGTGTACAACAAGGGCTGGATGAAGGGAGAGGCAAAGGGATACTGGTGGTTGGATGCAGGGAACTTCGAGGTGAGACCAACCCTTCTCTCTATGACATATATGTAATGAGGTGGTTGTGTGATATCCACCGTTTTCAGCTATATAAAAGTAGCGCTCTGTTTGATACTCCCTAGCAAAAGCAATGGAATGACTGTATAATACTACATGTAGCTGCTCATGACAACTTTGTATTATTTCAAAGGTTAGGCAACGGGCTATTTGGAGTCATTCTACACATTGTGCTTTGTTGATGGGTTTTAATGGGGCATCTACTTTTGAAGGGACCTGAACTTGAACTTGTAAACAATGTTTCCTCAGGTCCTGGACTTTGTTGCTGGAATGATGCAGGATGCTTTCGACAACTACCCTGGGTTGGGTGGTGTGCAGCTGGACGAGCATTTTGGCCAACCTTACCAGCTGGGAAGTGACTTGGTGGCAACAGTGAATGATGCTGTTGTCTACATCCTTGAGTGAGTAGGGAATGTCATATCACGATAGCTGCCACTTGTCCATCCTGTTCCTCAGTTACAATTTTATACACTTCCTTAGATAACCAGTGTTTTTCTCCAAAGATAATTGTTCCTTTCTATGGACATGTGCACTATTCTCTTTAACTCACTAATGCTTTGATGATTCACGTCATCTCCAGGATGGTGTCTGGGAAGGTGTCAATGGCACCAGTTTCACCTCCTCAATCATCATTGCTGAACTTCAACATGGACTGGGCTCGATGGGCAAGCGATGACATCGGGTTTCATGAATATGTGCCAAAGGTGGGTTGAAATCAGCTTAAAGCTGACCAAATTATGGCATAACATACATTGGTTTGAAAGATTCCCCCAAATGAAAAATTGTATGAGAACCTGCTGTTGTACAAACAACTAGACTATGAATAAGTAATAGTTAGATCAAACAGCCATGAAAAGCAATAAGTAATAGTTAGATCAAACAGCCATGAAAAGCAGTGTCCACTTCGGAGTTGTACATGTACAGAGGTAAGCACTTACGAGGTCTACCCAACCATTCTGCATCCCCTCCAGATCTACCGCGACCTAGCCTCCACCTTCGACTATGACCTGACCCAAATCATTGCAGAGGTTGGAAAGGACAAGCTGATACCTGGGATCCGGTGCATTGGCTCAGGTGCCAACACCCCGTACAACGTGCTGAGTGACATGATGGATCGCTGTGAGGCTCAGGGGCTGGGACACAGCGTCTGGTACTCCAAATGTTTCACTCTGCTCTACCCAGACCATGTGCACAGTGGTGCGCAGTAGCAAAACATTGCGAACTGCTTGCTGCTTACTTGCTTAAGTCGAGTCCATCCGGTCTCGAGTTGCAAAGTGCTTAAGACAAATACATGGAAAGAAAAGCATCCAATTTGCTGTGTCATTGTTTCTCTGCATGTGCCTTTCATTCACACAAGCTAAGAGCCTCCTTTTCAATCAGCTCATTACAACAGAATGCTGTCCTGTCCCTGCTCCAACATAGGCACAAAAAATAGCCACTAGTGGATGGCACCTGCATGTTTAATAGTTTTGGCTCGAGCCATGATACATGTACACTTGTCAGTGTAAATGTCACATTTATTACCATGCTGCAGTCCTACAGCCAACAGATGCCATTTCCAGATGTTTGTGTGCATGTTTCTCCAATCAAAGTCATTTCTTACATCCTCTAGGCACACAAGTAAATCAGAAGAACCTCTCGGTAAAAATCAATTGCAGGACCTGACTTTTTTTATAAGTTCTGCTGCCTACATGATATGTCCTATACAGAGCACCAAGAATCACCAGTTTGCACCACCAACAGCACTTTATCACATGATCACCTGTCCAGCTAGTTAACAAAGCCTTTCTAGCATCACCAAGTTGGCTCCTCACTCTCTACATCAAGGCTTTCATCCTGCCTGCTTTGGGAAACCTACCATATGTCTTACACATTCAAACATAGACTTAACAGGATTTTTGACATTTCACCTGTCCATTTATCTTGCTATCCTGAAGTGTTACAGGTTATGACACATGCTGGCCTACTTATACATGTACCAATCTATCCTGTTTTGTCCATTGTCATCTAACCACCAGGCAGCTCATCCTTAATGAAATTAATGTCTCTGATCATTTTGCGATGGAAGGCATTTATTGAAACTGACAAAATAGTCTCAAATCCTGCAAAGTCTATCTTTAATAATACAGTAGTACGAATCAATTACACTGTCAACAGGATGCATCTACCACCTAGAAGCAATGGAAGCCTGGAAGCAATGCGTTGTGTAGGAAGACCAACAGTCATGGCTGGCGTCAGTCAGTAGGAGTGCATTTGGTGACACCATCGGCTGTGCTGAGTTTTAGAAGTGTGCCGCTTGCAGGACGATCCTTACCCTGAGTCCAGTTGTAGAATAGCCTGCAAGTAACACAGGTATCATAGATCAACAGTGACCACATTGAAAGGGAATGTAGTACAAGTGTTGATAAAACTAAGTTTTATTGACAAATGAAGTGCAAGTGTTGATAAAGAGATCTGTCAAATTTTGGAGCACATATTTCTCAGATCAACAATTTGCAAAATACATTCTTAAGGCATTATTTTCTTTTTCCTGTAAAGGTAATAAAACAAGATCATGGGAAAAGTACTGTACTCACTCAGCTACAAACTGCAGGGATGTCCATGTGCTGAAGTCAGCATCTTTCATCCATTTCCTGTTCATGGGGGTGTCCAAGGTCACCCTGCCAGTAAAAAGACAAATGTGAACATTAAACAGTGCTGACAAAATGTACTGAATGACTCAAAAACCTACCAGCAATCTTGAACACATGGGCTAGCAGTAGAAAGGTCATTAATATTACTTAAACATTATATGACATCATAGTAGGTCTAGTTAATAAAAAAATTAAATAAGGATAAGCATAATGATACATGAAAAGCACTGTGGAATGATTTCTTTTGTTTGAAAACAACTTACGGAAGAATGGCGATTGCAGCAGCCCCCTCAGGAAGACCACCACTGGGCTGGCCCAAACTCTTGGTCAGCTGGTGGACAGCAGCCTTGGCCATCCCATAACCAATCATTCCTACATAACACACCAGGCCAAATTACAAGAGCTGGTATCTTATCATGTATCTAGAATAATGGTCAATCAATTATCTTATCATCAAAAAGTTTTGTGTTCAAGAAATGAGCCCGGTGAATGACTTACCAAATTAGTCTAAAACTAAATGTTGCTACTTGCAGTTTGCCAGCCTCTTCACTGACTGGTAAACCAGACAATGTTAATCAATAAATCATACAAGTTGAGTTCTGTAAAGCCTTCAAACCTGCTGTCCCATCCAGGGCAGGCAGAGCCCCTGGCAAGGTGAGTACACCTCCATCCTTAAGATGTCGAGAAGCCAGCTTAGCAGCAATGGAAGACGTCCACACGCTCTGCTTCCACATCAGGTCTGAGTTCTTGATGAAGTCTGGAGGTCATATAGGGCATAAAATGGAGCACAGTCATCTTCTATTCTGCCATTCTCATGACACGGTTTTCTATCAAAGGTAAGAGTTGTATTCTACTCATGTTATCTTAATGCATACTGGTAATATCACATCTCTACTACAAGTTTTTTTATAGTGTCCCAAATTTGGCAAGTCGTATAGGATTCTTTATGCAATCAGCGATCAATTGATTAATTTTTCTGTAGGTTAAATGTGGATACTTAGAATACCTGATGACACAAAATTTGTGCAAGCAGCAGCTAGAACACTCCCCTTCACGTCAGAGAATTGCAGAAAAAAAAAGAGAAAAATGATTTTCATAAAAGCTCCTAATAGTCTTATGATCCAGACCTTTTGTGCCAGCATGTCCGCCTGCCCAACCTCCTGCTACGCACAAGATGGCGTCCACCTTCTCTCCCAGCAGGGAGTCGTCCACGCCCTTCAGCACGGCGTCCGTCTGCTCCTGCCATGACTCGCACGGCTGCACCACCACATTGGCATCAGCCTCTTCATTTGGTACCAAGTCAATAGAGCCTACCCACTGCAGTAAAACAGAAGACAATAAACTTGTAGGGCCATCAGTTCAGTTCAGTCATGAGGCCCCTTTAATCTGAGAATAAAGGAGGCTTCCGGTAGCCAATGCACTATCTTGTGCTACCGTAGGATCTGCTTGCTCAGACTACCACAACTCACGTAAAGGCATCCTCACAAGCTGTTGTGGGAAGGGTAACTCAACAACAGCTACAGAGACAGCAATAAATCCACCTGTACCTAAATGTGTTGTTTTGTTCAGAACATTCTATTGTTGCTACTACTTGCTAGCAGAAGGTGCATCTCGACAACAATGAGTACTTATGGTTGTTGTGGTACTTATGGTAGTTCACTACTTAGTAACGGACACGCCCCTTCTGAATATTCCTGTTTACAGTTTGTGGGTTCGCTTAAAAGGCTGGGCTGTCTACCAGGCCAGGCTACCTGGCCTGTCTACCTGGCCTGGCTATCACGTCAGGCTACTCAGATCCCCCCATTCATAGCCCCATCATGTGGCACTCAGCCCAAATAGCTGATTGACAGGCATAGTAATTGCTAATCTTCAACCCTGTTAGTGCCCTGGGGTTGGCCTGTCCACTGGCTGGACCCTTCGGGAATGTGTCTGGGAGGCCTTCCTTGCAGCTGTCAGGAACACATTCAAGTACTGTACCAGTACTGTGTTCGGTAAATGCTTTAGGGTGTTAGACCTAGAAACCAGAGGTCCTGGGTTCAAATCCTTTGATATGTCACAAAATCTGTGCTGTTAACAGTACTTTCCCCAATCCAACTTGTACAAGGGGGTTGGAGAGATTATTGGCAGTGGAAGGAGAGGATTGGGCTCTGTCCTGGACACAAAAATTGTACAGTGGATAACAATCCACAGCCTCAAAAATGCTATGTGACTACAAGGAGGTACATGTAATTATACCCCCCTTGGTCAGTACAAGTTTAGCTTTACAGTGAGCAAGTGATTTATGCTCTCCCTTCTTGTTGCACAAGCTGAGATAGTTTCTGTTCTAGAAGATAGATTCAATAAAGAAACAAATTTCTGTTGTTGGCAAGCCCATTCTTACACACACACACACACACACTACACACACACACCTACACACTTACACACCCACAAACATACACAAATACAGTGCTGGTACTTGTGTTCCTAACATGCTGCAAGCAAGGCCTCCCAGACACATTCCCAAAGGGCCCGGCCAGTGGTGGACAGGGCAACCTTGGGTCACTGGCACTAGCAGGGTTGGAGATCAGCAATTACTATGCCTGTCAATCAGCTATTTTGGCTGAGTGCCATATGATGGGGCTATTAATGGGGGGATCTGAGTAGCCTGACGTGATAGCCAGGCCAGGTAGACAGGCCAGGTAGCCTGGCCTGGTAGACAGCCCAGCCTTTTAAGCGAACCCTACAGTTTGTGACATAAAATGTGTTCCTTATGGTAAAGAAATACTTGCAGCTTTCCACCTTTACCTACGGGTACGTAACTGTTATAACGACGGTTACGAGTACGTAGCTGAGCGGCATGCATAATTGGCCCCACGTGGAGATCTGATCATGACAGATGATTTACAGGGGGAATAAGAAATGGAGTGAGTGGGGGTCATATGATGCTTCACATTGGACACGTACGGTCAATGCAGAATGTTAAGTATCTTGATATACCTCACGACACTCCTTAATCCTGAAACTATATACTGACCCAGCTTTTCTCCTTGAAATACTTGACACAGACGGACCCGAGCGCACCTTTCCCTCCGTAGACCAACACACGACTGGACGCAGCCATCTTGTTTACAAGTGATCACGTGGTTTTGGAGCAGAAGTTTACCAGTTTGGCGTCCCCAGCTTCACGGAGTCTCCAGTTTCCTTTGTGCAGCGTGACGTGATGATGTAATGGCTGGCTAACGTGATGTCTTTGGAATGTGTAATATGTTTCATCTAGATTTGTCGCACCTTGCAATAATCAATTAGTCTGCAGTACTACATATTCCGCTAGGCGACACCATCGAGTAAGATGATACTTATCTTGTCATTTCATGAGCGCCATAAGGCAATCATCATCTTAATATGAATTTGTAGAAAAGACGATAAGCTACATAAAAAGTAAAACGTGACAATTGAAAGTTGTGCTAGCCATTTTTATTGCTAATAAATCATCATTTGAATGATGAATAATCAGTGGTATTGAAAATGAAGTTGTGCTGATCTTTATTTAATCATCATTTAAATGGTGATCAGTCAGTGGTAAATATCATAAACGTTATGGGATGAAAGGAGAACAACTTCGTCATGAGTATCTTCCAAACATGTTTTCACTTTCAACTTTTACTGAAACTTCAAACTTTGGGAGTGGAAAATGCAGTTTCAATGAAGACGAGACTTCACGAGATTTTACGAGAGGTGGGTCATTCGCACAGTCTGAGCATGCTGGGAAATTTTACGTCATTTTCCGTGGACGGAGAAGTGATTTGCGAAATATCTGCGATATTTGACCACTCAATTCGCGGCTGTGGAGCGTCTTTGTGTGACGGCATTATTCATGCTTGTGCCCTACGTCGTTAGGGACCGTCTTCACGGTTTTGAAGCGCGTCCAGCGCGATTTCACTTTCTAGGATGTCCCGACATGAAGGTAAGACGAAGGGGGTTGGGTGGGCAAGATGGCTGCCATAGTCAGGTGCCTCACTCGCTGGCATGCGGACGAACATTTCTTATGCGTCAAAATCAGTACAGTTTGTTTATCCGTCTTCTTTTGGCACTCACAAAGGATCTATTTCTGTAAGAAGGGTACAAGATGTGTTGTCTGACGTTCAATGTTCGCAGAAGCGCCTGCGCCATAAGCGTAGGTGGGGCCAATACTAGGTATTCTGTAGCACTATGACATTACTCAGTCTTCCATTTTGCGGTAGGATGTACGGTGTTACTGCCGATTCAATAAAATGTTTCAGTTGCTTTTGTACTACGTAATTCTATTCCATATGGTGAAGGGATACTTTAGGATGCCACTTTTAGTCTGAAAGGCTTTGACTGATTCTATGAACATGGTTAATCCAATAGTCATTATCTCACTTGTAGAGCAGTCTCTTCACTGTAGAGTAAATTATGTCATCATACTGTCATTTCTATGATACATTCAGCGTTTTTATGGGTCACTAAAAATGTAAAGTAATTTTAGTGTCAGAATTAAGATGTCAAGTAAATTTGCTTGCCATGAACAATTTGAATAAGCCGCAGTGGGGTGACAGGAAATTAGAATTGTTATGTCTCAAGACAATCTTGCTGCAGTGGTATGGTTCTTGCCAGTCCTGGGTCACAAGGATAGAGACTTGTGACTGCTGAAGGGTACCAGTTGTCAGTGATATGTCGGTGAACTTTCACTTTCAAACACTGCAGGTGTCAGCTGTGACTCTTGCTTGAAGGGCAACTTCAGAGGCAAGAGATACAAGTGTTTGATCTGCTACGACTACGATTTATGTGCTTCTTGTTACGAGAGTGGTGCCACCACGACAAGACACACCGCAGACCACCCCATGCAGTGTATTCTGACAAGATCAGACTTTGGTGAGGATTATATTTGATGACATGAAGGACATGTACATAAATGTTTTGGTTGTTTGATGCAGATATACTTACCATGCCTGCATTGACATGCTAACATGCGGATCTGATTAGAAAACTGGTGCATATACAACTGGAACCAACTGCTGACTGGTTTGGTAGATTTTAATATGCTTCTTTAACTTCACAACACTGCCAAATACTTCTGTTTGTCTTACTATTTATATCATAAACCTTGTATTAAAGTTGTAACTTGTATCTAGCTGCAACATAAATATAAGAGCAATGCAAATAAACAGAGTTGTAAAAACTGTACTTATCAAAAAGATCTTGCAGCTGATTCTGTTCTTGCTTATGTACATTCTCAATTTTTAGGTACTAGTTACATTACATATAGTTTTTTTGGAATAAAGCCAGTAGTTGAAAGACTGAGTTTGAAAAAGTTCATTGCATGTTCCTAAAATGACTGAAATGATTGAGATATCCTATATCTAAATGATTGTTGTCTTTTTCTGTTCCTTTTAGTGAGTTTGTGACATGATTAACCACTAGTGCAACTTCAAAGCTTGTTTTCATTATGCTTTATCTTGCCCCATTAGATATAACTGTCCCAGTATAATTCAATTAGTAGGGAATGACAAGCACATATAAAATTATCAGGTGCACTCACTGGGAAATATGTGTATGTGACAACCATGTTTTTTCATTACCTCTCTAGAGCTGTATTATGGCGGGGAAGGGCTTGCAATAGAGCATCCTCAGTCCTTTACATGTCCTTTCTGTGGGAAAATGGGGTACACAGAGTCCTCGCTACAGGAACATGTGACGTCTGAACACTCGGACACTTCCACAGAAGTGGTAAGTAATTTTTTTCTGTGAATTAAGTTGAAGAAGTCTGTTGTCACATCATAAAAGTCAGGGGCAGCTTTCCTGGAAGGCATGTTTGAAATTTTTTCCTGGGTACAAAAATAGCATTTTACATAAAAAGATGATGTATGATTAAATGACATTAAATCATTCAAAAAAAATCAAAGGAATGGGAAAATGTGTCAACCTATAACTGTGTGGGTACTGGTAAGATAAGGCTGATGGTAAGCTACATCAGTACATGTATTCCTTAGAGTTTTCATATGTCATCTTTGTAAATGCACAGAGCAACTAAAGTAAACTGAAAGCCATGTAATCAAATTAAGAGCCCCAACTTTCAGGAAGATGTAGATTCAGACGTAACATCAGGGAGGTAAAAGATAGTTGTTGATTTTTTCCTGTTGCCGGCAGGTATGCCCTGTTTGTGCTGCAGTCCCGGGAGGAGACCCGAACCATGTCACAGATGACTTTGCTGCACATCTTACATTAGAGCACAGATCTCCAAGAGACTTGATATCCTTTTGCAATCGACTTGTGAATGTCATGTAGATGATTAGCCACTTCATTTTTTATGGAGTACAATCAATACCCAAGTGCAGGAATTTGTGATATTCAAGTGAAAGAAGGCCAGCACCTGACATACATTGTTGGCATGAGATTTTCAACCTGCCATAATTGAAGCATTCTTTCCAACTGTAATAAGTCTTGTGTTTGAACTATTTATCTCAGAGATGACTTGGGATGACAATATATTGATATTTTTTTTCTAGATGAATTTCCCTCTTACTAAAGCTCTTCATTGCCAACATTCTAATGGGAGATGCTTCCCCAGGAGACTGGCTTATATTTATACAGGAATTTGGCCACCTTCCCAGCATGAAACAACAACAGTTGTATTTTGTTTCCAGACCAAGTAACTTAAGCACATGAGACAAGTGCTTTAATATGTAAGGATAAGCACATTTGTTTTTGTTTTTTTACAGACATAAGCCCTTTTATTTGAAATATCTGTATATTATGAGTCTTAGAGGTCCATTTGATCGACACTTACCTACAGACAAACCTTGACAGCTAGCTCAGGCCTCAATCCAAACTTTTTCCTTGACCGGCGAGCACGATGATGCTAGTAGTGCACGGCATGTTCGCAGGATGTTCCATCCTGGCAGGGGCATGGGGGGAGCCAGGGCACGCAGGGCCAATATGCACTTCAGCACTGCAGCTGGTCTATCAGCCCAGTCTACCACCTCTCCAAGCAGCAGAGAAACCATGGACCCCATAGCTGGTATGTGTCAATTTACTACGTACCATTGGAGATTCTAATCCTTGAATTTTCTAAAATCCTCCCTATGATTGTTGACATTTTTTTTTCAAACTCCAGACTACAAACATGAATCCAACAGAAAGGAAGACTTCTGCCTTTTTGGAGTATTGCACTCTTTAATGATGATCTGTTATTGTCGGCAGAGCTGCTGTCCCAGCTTTCAGGCGTCCGGCGTACAGCAGGTGCTTCCACCACAGCAGCCACCACGTCCCAGCTGCAGCAGCTCCAGATGCAGCTGCAGCTGGAGCGTCAGCAGGCGCAGGCTGCCCGACAACAGCTGGAGAGGTCCATGCCTCGGCGACAGGCTGCCCCATCGTCCACCAGCACCCCCACTGCTGCAGGCACGCAGCCCTTAGACTCCATTACTGCGGCGGGGCAGGGAAGTACACAGTTCTTGTTATCCAGGTGGGTATGGTTACTGGTGCTGTCATCCAGTCTGCTTGTTTTTTTATATCCCTTATAGTTTGCAGTGGTGCAATAAGTAGCAATTCAGCTCAGGAGACTACCCCGTACAATTCTAAATCCTTATGTGGGCACTGATAGTAGAAAGTCTTTGAAGGATACATAAGATATCTGTACTTTTGGTCCTGTGTTTGAGGAAAGCTTGACCTTGGGTGCACTTTTTTTCTAATGTACGAGATTCTTCGATTCCAGTGATCGTTTTTCCTGTCATCCTGCTATTATACATCTGAGACAAATATGTTTTATAAGACTATACAAGCCTCATTGTAATGAACAAATGGATCTTACAGTTGTGTTCTTAATTTCACAGAATATGGGAGAACCAGTTACCAGAAGGTGAACGTGAGAAATGGGAGGAGGAGAGAGCAGATAAGAGTAAATTTGTACAGGACTTGTTACTTGCACTCATGTCGGAGGATGACTTACCAGTGAAAGAATGGAAGAGTGATGAAGAATCATCCACGTCGTCTGAGGAAGATTTGTCTATGCCACGCCTAAGGCACACACTCAGAGAAGAGGAGGCAAGCAAAACAAAACGGGACTCAGGACAGCAGAGCGAGGCTGTTGGTGGGGCGAGGCCCAAGAATTCTGTCAAAAATCGTCACCAGAAAAATGACGTAAATCGCTCTGGATCCAAGTCTAAAGTAGAATCCTCGACCAGTTCCCGAGTGGTAATGTCGGTGAGTCAGAGAGCAGATTCAACCCCAAGCACCAGAGCAATGTTAACCAATCCCAAGGTGTCATTATCAACCAATCCCAAGGTTGCACCGTCGTCGAATGTCAAAGCTGTCCCTTCAGCCAATCCAAGAGCCGCTGCTCCCTCTGTTAATGTGAGGGCCCCCTTGTCAGCCAATCCCAAAGCTGTGTCCTCGGGTAGTGCTCGAGCTGCACCGACAGCGAATGCAAAGGCAGAGTCCTCAACTGCTCCTAACTCACCGGCACAGACTGGTGGGACAACAGAGTCTTCTATGGGCACCAAGCAAGCTCAAGAGCCGGTGTCGGGACAACGGTATCGTGCTAAGCTCACAACAAAATTAGAATTGCATGATTTTGTAGACCCTTTCTCATAGTAGCGCATTACATACCAGCCATGCCTTCTCTATATTACAGTTTTTTTGCCAATGGGTATATGAATGTCTTATAATAAGATATTTTCCGATTTCTTCCATTGCGCTTACTGCTGATGATAAGGCCGAAGGGCAGTGGAGTTCCCAAATGCCTTGCTCAAGATTACATACCCCAGCAGCATCCACAAGAGTTTCCTGCCCAAAATGTATGCATGCAACTTAATTAATCAATCCATTTTCATTAGTGGAACAGATTGGGTTTTTTGTAGAGGATTTATTCGGCTTGTCTGAACACATCTTTTGATCTAGAGATGTTCGATGTGTTGACTGTTGGACAAGTTTCCTGTTAAAAAGGGTGTTTTATTGGAGAGGTCTGTTCACTCAAATCAGTGCCCAGAACAAAGGGACAGTAAATAACACAAATCTTGTTGCTATAAAACATGTACAGTAATAAATGACAAATGCTATGGAGGAAGTGTGAAACTGTGTCTTTGTGTTTCTGGTATATGTATTACTCATTTACTGGTAATAATGATCTTACCTTTCAATGTATACCCATATCCTTGGCCACTTATATTTAAATTACGCCATGTTGATTTGATTGTATGAATGGCACCTGCACATACATCATCAATTTTCATCCATTTTCAGAGCAAACTTTTAAATATTGACCATATTTTCAATCGTCCAAACAGTTGTAAAAAGAGCACATATACTGTATGCCATAAATTAAAGAAATATGTGAATAAACGAATACTCGCTAATGTCATAGAATACCAAAGTAAATTCCAATATCAAACAAGGAGACATGAAGAACAAAAATGAAAAATCTATTGTTCAGCATACCATACTCTCTGCATTCAGTCATTTGTTCAACCTTCCTGGCCACTTACATTTCATAATGAAGGCAGTTTTTTTTTCTATTCGCACCCTCGAACCAGTTTTGGGGTTCCCAGAGGATGTCATCCGTATAATCAAATCAACATGGCCTTTTGCCATATTGGTGACAAATACATGTAGACCCATTGAAGATTAAGAGTCATTGCACGAGAAAACCAGGCAGAGGCCGGAAGATGGGGGTCGGCCAAATCGACTCAAACTTTTTATGTGTGATAGGTATGTGGAACTATGAACAGCCATATACTTAAAACCCTCCAGCTATTTTTCGTTATGGCGTTCTGGGACCCCCCTCAGGGACCCTCCAGAATCCAACAATTCTTGCCTGAAAATTACTGACATTTCGATGGCTATTCTGAAAAATCTAATTAAGGTACGAACAAAAGTTTTGCATTTTCATATAGCATGGGTTCTAAAGTGATACAGACCAGAAGTTGAAGATAATGCATTAAAGTTAAGAGGGTATGCCAGGGGGTTACCTGAACCATTGAAAGCAGAATTTTTGTCACTGTAAATTTTAGTCATTTTTAAGGCGCAATAAAATCTATACCCAGCGGGTCTGGTGAATGGTTTTAATGTTGATAGAGAGAGGAACATCTACTCATTCAAAAACAATCGTCGTCTAATTGGGCCATACATAACGCGAGCCGTGAGAGGGGGGTCTATATGGGGATTTTTCGGGTTTTGGTCTTTAGTAAATCGGGTGATTTTATTACTCTATGGGGCGTAAGTCATGGCGAATGTTTGCGAAGTTGTTTGTGAACCATGCATAACTGTCAAAATATCATGATTGATAGGCAATATTAATTTGGGCTCCATATGGGGGATTTGGGGATACTATAAAATTAACTTTGCTGATTTTATACATTTTTACTGTTACTTTTTAATATTATCAAACTGGTATCTGTTCCTAAATTACTTGTTCATACCAGCTATGTTGTGCATAATGAGAAGGCTCTACATGGGGGTTACCAGGACTCCACAAATGTGTGTGTTTCATAGAAAGGGCACATGGATGCAGATATACTTCATGCATATTAAAAAAAAAACATTGAACAAGACCAGAACAAAGGTCAAGATTAATGCTTTTGGGGATGGATACGTGTACATTATACTTTTTTTCATCAATACGGCTGCACTATAGGTACTGCTATAGGCAAACAGCATTACATCAATGGATTGTTAATATGCCTGACTATCCATTCACCAATATAAGGTCATGCTGATTAGGGAACTGATGTAACTTGGCTAATAAAAAAATGGCCGAAAAAATTTGCATCCATTATGGTGAGGTGGTGTGGTCAGGAAAGCTGAAAAAATGACAGAGTATGATATACCAAACAACAGATTCTTGATTTTCGTTCTTTCACATCTTCTCGTTTGACCTTGGAATTGATGTTGGCAATCCAAGTAATTAGTCACATTTACGTTTGCCGATGTGTTTGCAATCTACGGCATATATTTGCTCATTTTGTAGCTGTTTTGTACGAATTACAGTATGGTTTGAATCTTAATGTTTTTTCTGACAATAAAAAAAGCTTATAATTGATGTGCACACCACAACCAAAAACAAAGTCTTTGATGAATCCTCACAAAGAACAACATGAGATTTAAAAAATCTGATTAAACATTTAGCTGTAATTGCTAACAGACCCTGGTCGCCTGGTCACCCTGCACCAAAAACAAAGTCTTTGACGAACCATCTACAAAGAACAACATAAGATTTAAAAAATCTGATTAAACATTTAGCTGTAATTGCTAACAGACCCTAGTCGGACCTAATACTAGACATATTGCAATTGGGTACAAAATCTCTTGAAAGCACTTTCTTTTTACATTTTTTGGTGAAAAAGCAATCTGCACATGTATGAGCATGTGCCTTGGATAGTTTCCAATACCTGTATGAAACGAAGTACAGGGCTCGAAATACCACCTGCATATGCAGGTTAGTGCAGGTAAAATTGGAGCTGTGCAGGTATTTCTGGTGTCTACCTGCACCTTAGCTGCACTGGGCCATGTACTGGGTTTTATACATCAATGCCTTATGGTTCAGGTGTATATGGATTGTTAATAGCTGCATTGACTGTTACCACCTATAGTATAGAGTGTATAAAAGAAAAAAATAGCAATGGTTCCTGAACAATTTTGGTACTTCCTGAATTCAGAGTGGTGCAGGTCAAATCTGTCTGGTAGTGCAGAAAAAAGTATTTCGAGCCCTGAAGTGTCATGTAGCCTATAACGGGCAGATCCAAATGGTCTGAGTTTTAGTCACTTTATCTTTAATGATTCAAGGCCGTTGGACATTGCCAGTGCAGTCAAGTTTACGTCTTTATACATGACAAGATGAATGTAGTCAATGCTTGTATATACAGTCAAACCTGTATTAGCGGCCACCTGGCCATAGTGACCACTTTTTGTCGGTCCCTTGGATTCGTAATGATTAAGAAATAGGCTTAGCGGCCACCTGTCCAACGCGGCCACGGCCACACGATTTCCGGTCCCGTTGATACAGAAACATTGCCTATTGCAACCATACTGCAGCCTTATGTCACCCTGCACCGAGTTTGAAATTGTAATTTGCGAGGATTTGGAGTTCCTGACAGGGTCATTTTGGCGGTAGCAGAAGGTATGCATGCCTTGAGCATTAAAGTGCAAGTCTTTGTCGGTGAGTCGGTGACTTTACCGATCGAGACAATGTTACTTGGTGAGAAAGATCATTTGTAGCTTGCTCATGGTCAATTGATCAACATTTTCTCTATAGTGGCCAACTGTCTGTAGTGTCCATATTTCTCCAGTCCCTCGAGGGGCCGCTATAGACATGTTTGACTGTAGTGTGTTGCAGTGCCTGCCACTCGCCTTCCTCTTCTATCCATCTAAGTTAATTGACTCCATGTTAGTGACCACAAATTGTGTGCTGTCATACTGGCTCTGTGCTACTGAAAGGCTTGTACAATATTGTAACCTGCTTGGCTGTAATATTGTAATTTGTTACTTTAATCTATTCTTTCGTAGCGTCATTTTGACAAAAGTGCTATATCACCACTTAAACAAAAGTGAACTGTCTTTTGAATTTGCGTCTCGGCAGTTTACTTGATACTAAAGGGGTTCTATATGTAAAGGGTTCGTCATAGATTTTGTTTTTGGTTTGTCCTTATGGTAATGAATGAATAGCAATTGATGTACAGCACTTTGTAACCTAAACTGTGCGCTATAGTATACCGTAGTTGATAACAAAGTACAATGTACATGTAGTCATCATTTGAATAGCATTATTGAATATTGACATGATAAAGGCTACTTTTTCCGGCCATTTCTGTATTTGTATACTCATATCAGTTCCACAAATCAGCATGACCTTATAGTGGTGAATGAATAGTCAGGCATATTAACAAACCATTGATGTAATGCTTTTTGTCTATAGCAGTACCTATAGTGCACTCGTATTGATGAAAAAAAAGTATAATGTACACGTATCCACCCCCAAAAGCATTAATCTTGACCTTTGTTCTGGTCTTGTTCTATGATTCTCAATAATAAGACAATATGTATGAAGTAGATCCGCCTCCATGTGCCCTTTCTATTAAATGGTATCACATTTGTGGAGTCCTGGTAACCCCCATGTAGAGCCTTCTCATTATGCACGACATAGCTGGTAGGTACAAAGTAATTTAGGAACAGATACCGGTTTAATAACATTAGAAAGCAACAGTAAAATGTATAAAATCAGCAAAATTAATTTTATAGTATCCCCAAATCCCCCATATGGAGCCCAAATTAATATTGCCTATCAATCATGATATTTTGACAGTTATGCATGGTTCACAAACAACTTCGCAAACATTCGCCATGACTTACGCCCCATAGAGTAATAAAATCACCCGATTTACTAAAGACCAAAACCCGAAAAATCCCCATATAGACCCCCCTCTCACGGCTCGCGTTATGTATGGCCCAATTAGACGACGATTGTTTTTGAATGAGTAGATGTTCCTCTCTCTATCAACATTAAAACCATTCACCAGACCCGCTGGGTATAGATTTTATTGCGCCTTAAAAATGACTAAAATTTACAGTGACAAAAATTCTGCTTTCAATGGTTCAGGTAACCCCCTGGCATACCCTCTTAACTTTAATGCATTATCTTCAACTTCTGGTCTGTATCACTTTAGAACCCATGCTATATGAAAATGCAAAACTTTTGTTCGTACCTTAATTAGATTTTTCAGAATAGCCATCGAAATGTCAGTAATTTTCAGGCAAGAATTGTTGGATTCTGGAGGGTCCCTGAGGGGGGTCCCAGAACGCCATAACGAAAAATAGCTGGAGGGTTTTAAGTATATGGCTGTTCATAGTTCCACATACCTATCACACATAAAAAGTTTGAGTCGATTTGGTCGACCCCCATCTTCCGGCCTTCGCCTGGGATTGCCTGTTTTTCTCGGGAATGACTCTTAATACCCTTTGGGCAAAGATTTTGCCATCACAGAATATTTTATGCAATCTATGGGAACACTGCATTGGAGTTTATTGTACTTGTTCATAAATTATACAATTACAGGAAGTCAAATCCTGCAGCTCTACACACACATACACTGCACAATGAAACTGCAAATCAATTCTACTTAAAACAATCAGATACATGTACAAAATGTACATGAGAATGGGGCTGGAACTTATTTTACTGCAGCTCCCACCACCTGCGAGAATAATGGTATGTTCCATAAGAAAGCTGGCTTCTAAGGAACACACCACCTAAAGAGATGGATGGTGAACATGTCTAGGCACATGTGACTTGTATATGTGTGTTTATGCTGAGAGTTGGAAAGATGACCATTACTGTAGCCAGATATCTCTCTCCTAGAGCTGGAACAACTTAGCCTCATAAACAGCAGTATGAAAAAAATTGATGAGTAAAATACAACAGACATTTATGACTTACACAACACCAGACTGTTGAATCATCCCACAAGTCGTTGCAAAGAAAAAAAGTTATACAATCTCATGATAAAGATTTGTTACCTAAGCCACTGATTGCACTTTAAAGTTCTACTTAGCACTTAAGACTCTTTGCTGCTGCAAGAATATAAAAAAGTGATTGTAGAATATATGCTAATTTAAGACCATTTTAGCTACCTGTCCTTTATACTAAGTATTCAAATGTCTCCTCACAAGACATAATGAATGCACAATTGTGACATAGTGCAAGCCATGAAGTAAAATACCATTGCCACCAATATGATAATTTATCCTGCTCACTTGAACTTTGATCAACAGTAATTAGGTGTTCCAGCATATGGATTAACCACAATTTCATATGGATGTCTTGTATGACAAGACGTCAATAAACGTAGTCTTAAGCCTACTAGCTGTGGTACTGTCATAGTTCACAGCTCTAAGGGGCACAGGGAGGCTGTGGCTGGTCCCCGACTCCCCCTGCCAGCTGGTACACCTGCACACTCACCTCATGGGCAAGCATGTCTGCATTGGCCTGCATGCAGAGGAACAAAAGGGAGGAAAAGTAAGAAAGGTATTGAAATACCTCTCACTTTATCTATTTTCTTTTGAATCACATCTTTTCGCTTTCTTAACTTATAGCTTTTAAAACCATTACTAGTATCATCCCACACAGGTAATGTTCAAAATGAAAACCAACCGATTTTACTTCTGTACTTGCCTTTAAAAAAACAATACGTATACTGCAGATGTAAAATTGAAGCAAATCTAAAATCTAAACACCTGCAATATCAAGATACAAAAAAGTAAATAATGAAAATAACCAATCCGGGTTCTTCTCTTCCAGTGTCGTACCTGAGTATCTGCTTCTGCAAACACCCTGACTACATCTTCTGTACCTGAAGGCCTGAGGAAATAATTACACTGGTTTGTGTGGTGTTTGTTTTAGGTTAAAACACTTAATTTGCAACACATTGAGAGACAGGTGGTTAATATGCAGTCAATTACATACATTGTATTGGAACCCTATGAACAAAGGACTTGCAGTTAGTAGCCTTTTAAACAACACTGCTTGGGGACATTAGACGTTTTGGCATACCGAATACGCTAATTATCAGTCTGAATGATAAATAGCTAAATCCATGAAAGTGCATGTGGATTCCTAGTCTGAAAGTACCAACATACATACACATACTATAAAAACACTGTACATGTATATGTCTCAGCAAATACAAAAATAAACTAACCTGACAAAGGATCTTCCCTGCTGGTACTTAGCAACAAGTTTGTTGATGGCCTCCTGTAGACCAGCTGGAGCCGTGGCACAGCGTTCAGCATCAGTCGTCTGGACAGCCGTCCTGTCCTTCACCTGTACATGAGAAGTGCAACAGAAGGTGAACCAGTCAAGTCATTAAGGGAATGCAAGCTGCTAGTATAGTTGGCATTGAGAGGAGATAGCCCCCTTGATCAGTCACATCATCATGTTAAGCAAACTGGAACTCTGGAATCCAACTCAAAATCTAAGAGTGCAGGGAGTACAGGGTTCCAGTATACTGTTAAAACTCTGTCAATGAATAGAGGTGTATTCATCTAATGCAGGTCATATTTCAACAGTCCAATACTAGTATGCATAGTTCTGTCACTGTGTAACATCTCAAGACTGGTCAATGTAAGTTGAATTGTTGTTTCTGTAGCCTAACTAACCTTGATCTTGAGCAGCCTGGATGGGAGGTCCCTGTACTGCATGTTCCAGTCTTCAGCAGCCCAGTCTCGGGTGGACAGGATGGTCTCCACCACCAGGAAGTCTGAGATGGCATCCCCAACAGTCTGGGGTTCAACAGTAATGCTGTTAGTTAGAGTTATGTTCATTTTGGTTGCCATAGATAATTGAACTCATAACACATGCATCAATAAGATAAGAGCTTCGGGTACAAATGGTCTTACTTGGTTGATCAGGTCCATCATGAGAGTCAGCCTGGTTGCTGCTTCTCTCTTGCTGGACTCAAGGCTGAGGAGGCAGCAAAAGTAAAATGTGAGGCAACACAACTGACATGGTCATGTTTCTACAACAAATACATTTCAGTCCACTCTCCAAAAGACCTCCAAAACTATATAACATAGATTTGCTTTGTGACCCAAAATGAAATGATTTCACATCACAATAAAGGTACTATAGACATCATATAAGTCAGCTGAATATTGTGTAAGTAATTTACTTATTACAACATCAAGTTAAAGGGATGTATAAAGGGAAGACTACCTGTCATCCTGGCTGGCAGCCTTGATCTTCTGCTCTGCTTGGTCACTGAAAAGTACCTGAAAATGTATGATATTTGGTCTATTTGACAAAACATCAATAGTACTCATATCATTTATGTTGGTGTTTGGGAGTTAGCTGTTATATTTAACACTTTGAGTCTGTAGTAACAAAAAATGCTGCCTTACTGTTCCATGTCCATTGGCTTCAAAGTAAACCCCAACATCAAACTCCAGAGCCTTGTGGTGCAAGTGTTTCACTCCAGTCTTTGCACAGGACACAGGTACTTTCTGGGGGAGGCATGGACAGCAAACATGCTCAACTTGAACTTCAGCTTTTTCATCTATCAAATGATTTTCTTAAAGTTCTCTCTCTATAGCTTCAGGTAACATCAATATTGCAATGTAGCGATGTGGAACATATTCAATAATGAAGTTCATTTCCCAAAGAGAGCATTTCAGCACCAAGGACAGAGACTTGGTCATCTTACCAGTATGATATCAGGATAAAGTTCAACTCTAAGAAAAACTCCCCACATTTAATGTCTTTGAAGTACAGACATAAGAAGGGCAAAACATTACTGCTGTTACTCAAGTTTAACAAATATTCAGAGACCAACATCAACCTACCATGACATCCTCCAGGTATCTTGTGGAAGACCCGTTAGCGTATGCTGTCTGCACCACACCAATGTTCAGTTGAAGACCAGAAGCTGACACAAGCTCACCCAGATAGCCGGCAATCTGGATTGTTTGTGTGAGGAAATCACACTCATCAAACTTACTTCTGCTCACAATGTATGTACACAGTATAAATACCAGTAACTGTTGTTTTATTTCCAATTGTGAGTAACTTGTATGAGTGAATGTAACTGCAGCAAGTTTCAATGACTGCAAATGCAGAACATAGTTGATGATAATGAACAAGTGTTACATTTTGTACTTGGTGTTGAGAAGTGCCCATCTGATGAAAAGAAATGATCAAACTTTCTATCTTAAAAGACACAACATCTTAACGTCTAATTTTGTGAACAGCATTTCACCTGACCAAATGGCCATTAAATCAATGAGATTGCTGTTTTCAAATTACTTAAAGTAACTGATAACTAAAATGAAATAGCTCACCAATGTTGAAATCTTATCACCATCTAAAAGATTGAAAACTCCATCTGAAACAGAGAACAAGATAATTACTCTAATTCCCAACTAGTTCAAAGGTTTAAAAGGTTCATGCCTAATGTATGAGGAACCATTGCAACAGATCAATGAAATGCAATAGTTTGTACCTTTGTTTACGTAGAAAAACACGACCCTGTCTGCATCACCATCAAAGGACACACACCTCTGTCCTGGTTGAATCTCCAGACCTGAAACACATAATAAAGGTCTTGAACTGCAGCATGTCAATTATAAATATTTTTTTAGAAATATAGAAAGAACAACTTAACATGTAAGAATAGTTACATTTCAATCAATTTTTGTAAAGTACCTGCTGGTGGCTTCTGTTGGACCTTCACAAAATCTGCTCCACACTGGAAAGTACAAAGAATAATTGAGAAAATACTTGATGTTTTAAACTTTTAATAAGAAGTGACTTAATTATCCTAAAATCCATATCTTAAACTAAAGTTTCCCTTTCTTTTTTTGTTCATTTGTATTGCATACCCAGTAAACCACATTATGGCCCTAACACACCAGATTTGTATTGAAGAGTACAATCTGCATAATTGGACGAATTCAATTGATCCTCTTACACCGGGAGGACCCTAAGCATCAAATTACAAATTGCATGCTAGCTTGCTGGAAATTTTATGCTGTCAGGGTGTTTTTTCTTTTTGTCTACCATACCTTCTCATTCAGTTTTCCAGACGACCCATCATTACAGACTGTTATCCTCAAGGACTCATGTAGATGTGACTGCAGTTTCCTTGTCTTCAGAGCACCCACTCCATTAGCACCATCTATAATCACAACTGGCTCGTACTTCTTCTTTGCACCCGCTAAAAAAGAAGACCATGATTAATTATGTTTTGACAGTACAGCCATGGTATCAGGCAAAAAATGGCCGCATCAGAGCAAACATTGTTCCAAACTTAACAATAAAACAATAAAAAAAATGTATTGAAAGAAAGCAAGATGAATTAATCTATCTTGATCTGTTTAGACTAGCCTGATTAAATCTCGCTTATAGCAGCCCGCCAAACATCCACCGGCGGGGAGGGGCCAGTTACAGCCCTGGACAGCGGAGTTTGTGTTACACAGACTATGTTTAGACATACCATCTTTCCTCAGTTTAAGGAAGGCCTGTGCTAGCTTCTTGTAGTAGCCCTCTTCTGTTGGCTCCCCATAGGCACCCTTGCTGTTGTGGCAGCGCACTAGGTAGTGCAGCTGAGGAGTTGTCAGTATCCCTGAGATCAACATTAATCCATATCACATGAAAGCTTTTTTGAACTGGTGATCTTTACAAGCTTCAGTTCTCTTCTATATTTCTCCTTTCACAATTCAATGATGCTACAGTGATAACATTCATGCCATAAAAACCTCCAGTGTAATAATTAATACCAGGCAGTGTGGTTTAAGAACTTAACAACATCATATAGAAAAAACAAACAAAATCAGAACTTACCAAAGTCAGTGAAAGTTGACCCCATGACCTTCAGCCCATCCAACAAGGCTTGTGTTAGAGGTGGTCCACTTGGCCTTATGGGGATGAAACAGTGACTTACATCATTTGCATAAATCATCCCATAGAGTTAAGTAATACGTCATTATCTATTTTTCCAGGATTTAACAATTTACTATATCTTTACCATACATGTACTAATCTGTTAAACATTTACCTAGCTGATGACTTTGGAAAGACCACCTACCTGGTATCCCTGGCAACAAAGACATCTGAAGGAAGACTGATGTCAATGTCTACTGCATCAATGATCCTCTGCAGGGCAGACCCAATGTCTTCATCTCTACAACCAAACCACAAAATCAATCAGACATTCCCTTACTTATCTTTTTCAGATATGTTGTTCTCCTCTTGACCTATGCAGAACTGCAAGACTCAAAAGCTCAAATTGCTATTGACCTCTTAAATAATCTTTCATTTTCCAAAGGACATCCTTGTTCAACTGCATACTCGTGATCAATTTTAAGTTTGAATGTTATCAATGTGCGTGTTAAATCTCCATTCAGAGTCCATTTTGTTTTAGTGATTTACTTACTTAGCATTTGCCAAGTCTGTGGCATGTTCCTCCCAGGATTCTTCCAACATCTCACCCATCGGATCCACCAGCTTGACTCCATTGTCTGGCTCAGGGTTATGTGATGCAGTAATCATCACAGCTACTGTGGCTGTAAATGCAGACAAAAATCACTGCAGTTGACCATGTACCTTTCCTACTTTTCTAACTTTATTGCATAATGGCACTGCTTTTTGTTACTGTGACAGGTAGAATTGATTACCAATGAAAGGCATCAACAATTAAAAAGCTCCAATGTGCTTTTCATTTTGATCTGACATGACGTTTACCTTTTTTGGCCTTTGACCTCAGCGCAGCAAGCAGCCCCATACGGTATAAGACAGGGTCTAAGATGGTTGACCTGGAAACAAAATAAAGGATCATAACCTGCTGAATTGCCATTGTTCCATTATATGAACATTAAAGGGTACTGGTAGAATTAATAAACTAACAGTAAAATCTTTGAGAAGGGTATTGCATTTTAGCCACTGATAAAATTATCTTGTTTTCTGATAAGTGATATTACATCAAATAGCTGTTTTGTATGTCATGCACACATCATGTACTGATGATACTAAGCAAATTCTTACTTGTCCCTGAAACCAGCAGTTCCGTAGGCAAACTGGATGCCCTCTGGCCGTGGGTGGGCTGCTGCCCCCTTCACTGCCTCAGCAAGAATATCAGACATCTTACAAGTGCTAAAAACACAAACAAATAATGTTGTTTCATCATCTTGAAGAATTTCATTGGCAGAAGTTATTTTTTTTTAATTAGAATTCCTTAGAAAGTTAGTTAGAAAATGATTACCAGTCTGTATGATAAATATTCAGATTAACTACAAGGAGTAAGTTATTCCTCCACATAACAGCATCCTGGTGTTATCAAAAACAGTTGTATAATTTACAGTCAGATAGTCAAAGTACACTATACCATACCTGTGCCAAGTAAACCAACATTTGGGTACATCAACCAAGTTTTGGGTACATCATGTGCATTTGTTTTCAACAAATTACAAAAGCAGATGATATTACATACCGCCATCGAGTTTTCTACTTTGTTGGTAGCTTGGCATAAAATGGCTTTTGACAAAAATCAGTGTCACAAGACAATCTTCATGCTATCCATAAAGGGGGCGTGGCAACCAATAACTTCCAATCGTGTTGTATGTATGCAAAGAGGAACACTGTTAGTTTGTAACTGAATGAAACTAGCAATCAAAACAAAACTTAATAATATGTGTAACGCTACAGTTACACAGATAAGGAAAAAGGCTAGAAATATAAACACCAGGCAATTAAAAGTCTTATTCAACATTTGTTGTGTGCTACTGGTGGATTCATCGATATTTGCAATATTTGCAAACTCATCTACATCAAACCCCTTGATTTAGTTTTGAACTGCACCGTTAACACGTCATGTTATAAAATGTAACAATTACACCAAGGAGTTTTTTTAACCTCCTTTACTACAACCAAGGAGCTTTTTATATCAGGCTCCTTGCTACAACCATCGAATGCAACGCAACGGAAACCTTACTATTTTGTTCAATTAAAAACAACAGCAGCAAAACGAAACGCCCAAAGCCCTGCAAACGATATGAGTGTTTGCATTACGTCATTCATTGCAGCTAGACGTGTAGTGTGAGAGCGGATCACCTGTAAACGATGCGTACCTGGCGCCACGTGGAACACAAACTCACCTGGACAACCCGGAAGTACAGGATGACCTTTGACATTCCGCGCGCGCATGCCCAAAACCTCTAACCAAGATGGTGGTGAAGCGCAACTGAGCTCACAAAATCTCGCCAAAAATTGATAATTCTCGCTTCTCATGAGGGATTTGTATAACTTTAAAGGTAAGTGAAGATCCGCACAAGGATACTCTACATCATTTCTTTTGTATTTTGTCCTAACCAAGCGGTGAATATGGCTTACTGGGGTACAAACGCGATGTCGACGACCAGAACGTTTTTTTTTCACGGTTCTATTCCCCACTGTGCGTTCCAGCGCTAAAATATGCAACAGCTGTCTGATTGTTTGAGGGGAACTCCACGGAAAAAAGAAAGGCTGCTCATCACAGATAAAACTGTCTTTGAACTTGAATGCTATCGTTGGTCATTTCGTCGATTTTTTTGGCAAAGTTACACCAGAAATGGTGGTCGTTTACGATAACAGCTTGCAGCATAAACGTTGCCTCATTTTCACAATTGTTGTCATAACCATGACAAGAATTTAAAGGGTCCGTTTAATAGAAAAACTAAAAACATTTAAGCGGTCTATTTGTTACTTTTATGTTGCTCACAGCTGTTCCTACAAATTGAGATTGGCAGCAACAACAAGAGCAGATTATGCTCATAGTCATAAATGGTGAAATCCCATAATTGTTACTGAATGATGAATAAAAGATAACGTGATGCAGGAATAGTGCAGATCACAGAGTATTGGGCTGGTCAAAATTTGTTTTGTGTCACAATCCATCCAAGCATGTTGGTAATTGTGTATTCTGTACTTTTGCCTTTGCAGGCCTTGCTTCTTGGATGGTGTAAGCATAGCATTATGTAATTTTTTGAATCAATTTTTTTGGGGGTGATATTCAGCACCTGAAATGTGTGTAGTCAAGCCATCTGAAATGATCCTTTTGATTATTATATTTGGTTTCCTTACATCTCTTGCCCTGTATGCTGTCAAGGTCTTTGGGAAGTATGACTCTGTCTTGCTAACGGATGATCAGATGAAACAGAAAATCAAAGAGTACCTGTAGGTGACTCCTCAGCTTTCTTCTGACATCTGTGTATTCCTTTTACTTTTGACAGCTCTCATACCAAAGTGCAGAGTGAACTTCTCTGTTTGTTGTGAGGACTGCAAATTTTCATCATTAATAGTTTTTGGTTCATTGTTCTTCCAGCTGAAAAACAGATCTCATTAGTACAATTTTGAAACTGGACACTGCATCACCATGAGGCCATCGCGGGTTCTTAAGTTGTTAATAGTGGCTAGTCTCCTGGTGGCTGCATTTTTCTACATTGTAAAAGTCACCAACAAAGATGAAGAGATAAGAACTCATGATGAGAAGGAGGATAGGGGTATTGACTTTGTCGAGGAACACAAGGAGGAGAACATGGAGCCTGTCATCAAGGAGGAGCATGAAGAGAAGAAGCCTGAGGAGGAATCATCTCAGCATGAGGAGGCTCAGCAAAGTGAGAAGTCAGTCAATCTGTCTGAAAGAAACCCCTCCAGTGTGCAAGAGATGAGGAGCATTATCAATGATGTCAACTTTAATCAGGAGATCCACAATCTGGACAAATTCCCCAAAAGGCCTGAAGATGGGATTGTCATTGTTGTGCAAGTCCACAATAGGCCAGAGTACCTGGAACAGTTGGTGAAGTCCCTTGGTGCAGCAAAGAGCATTGAGAAGGCCCTTCTGATCATTAGCCATGATTACTTCTCAAAGGAGGTCAACAAGATTGTAGAAAGTATAGACTACTGCCAGGTTAGTGAAATCCATTTGATTCTGACATGTAAGGTTCTGTATGTCACTGATAGTTTTTCAGTTCGGCATTAAAATTGATATAATATAGACTTCAGTTCAAGGCTTTGCACAGTGTAAGTTATGCAGTATAGATTTCGTGTTTTGTTTCAATACTTAACCTTTTACCCCCATTTTGCAGGTGATGCAGATTTTCTTTCCGTTTGCACTGCAATTTTATCCAGATGAATTTCCGGGCCAGGACCCAAATGATTGTCCCCGAGACATTCCTAGAGACAGGTAAATTACCGTAATTCAACTTGTTACTGTATTGTGTCACCATCAAATTGCATTTAGAAACCATTTTGTATTTTCAAGATCCTCTGGTCCTATGCTTCACTGTTATTGATTTCTCTGCACCACCAGTCTAAAGTGTACCTTCCTTCTTTACCAAGTTGTGTGTTGTTGTGTTTTAAGGGCCCTTGAGATTGAGTGCACCAATGCAGCCTACCCAGACATGTATGGCCACTACAGAGAAGCACCCTTCACCATGACCAAGCACCATTGGTGGTGGAAGGTAATATGTATGATGGCTTTCAAGTGTTTAAGAACAAGACTGTCGTATATCTGAATATCATCTCCTGATCTGTCATCAATTATTTGGTTAGATGTAAACAAAATGTGTAGTTGTGAAAGATATTACAATATTTTGGGGAAAACCTGGAGGCCAACAGCTTACATACTGTTAGTATTCCTCCACTCCCACACACTCACAACTTCTCGTTATGCGGCGTAAGACCCGAGTAGTCGGCTGACCTGCCCCTCCTGCTTTGTTCTTATTGATTTGTTTGATCCAGCCCTGATGGATAGTTTATTGGCAATAGGTCTGTCGCCAAAACTTTCCCAGTTCCAGACGTCTTACGTCATTCACGGAACAATCAGTCAACGTTCAGGTTTCTTTGTCAGGGTGCCAATATGAAATATCTGATTATTGCATTGTACAGGTCATTGCATGAAATAAACTATAGTATATTGTTCTGCCAGAAGACAATCACATTAGGTCCTATTGCATTATCTTTACCTGTTGCACAGGTGAAAACTGCTACAAGTACAATGTGCAATACTTTCTACTATTATAAATTTGTAAAGCCTGACACAAAAGAACCTCTCTGTGCTATTGGCATGCCCCGCAACTGTGACAACCTAACTGATATCATGTAATGGTTTCGGTCAGTACACGTCACCTTAGCAACCAAAATTAGGATTGGCATAACACTATTTGTCGCTGTGGAAAAGGGTAAAATGCATTACATGTATGATGTACAAAGAAATATCTCTATTTCTATATATAAAATGGAGCTGTATATTCTTGAACGTAGTCATATTGATGACACTAACCAAAGTTACTTGTGTTTCCAGGCCCACCGAGTGTTTGAGGGTCTGAAGGCTACACGAGACCACAAAGGTCTGGTCATGTTTCTGGAGGAAGATCACATTGTTTCCCAGGACTTCTACCCTACAATGGAGCTCATGGCTAAACTGCAGCAGAGGTGTGTACAGTAATAGGGCTTTGTACATTTAAGAACATTTTTAACTACAGGATTCACCTAGAGAGTTCATATGGCCATATAGCTAGCCCCACATTGACCACTTGTTTGCTAGTCACATAATATCCAGCTCATTGGCAATTTTGTGTTTGCAGTGAGTGTCCAGAATGTGACATCATCACCATGGGATTATACGACAGGCCATCTAATTACCAGTCAGTAGGAGATATGGTAAGGCACATTACAACAAATTTACCCGCTATTGAGTTTTGCTTTTCCTTTGATCAAAAATAATGAAGACTTCTGGTTTTGTTGTGTGCCTGTTCTGACAAGTCTGCCCTGTCCTAACCCAGGTGGATGTGATCACGTGGCAGTCTTCCAAACACAACATGGGCATGGCTTACACCAGGGACACATGGGCCAAGATCAGGAGCTGTTCAAAGGTCAGGCTTCATTCACTATTAGTATCACAACTTTGTGATAGGCTTGATGTAGACTATAAAACATACATGTATACTAGTATATCCAAGTTCCCAAAAAATTTACAAACTACATCCTGTGATGCAAAGCCAACCTTAGCCTGTAAAAACATACACATACTTATATATCTAAGTTACTAAGTTATACAGGACACAAAAGTTGCAAACCACATATAATGTTCAAAGTTAGATAAATGTCACATCTACTGAAATGTTTGCTTAATGCTAACATTCATGCCTTTGCTGTACTATGTGTAGGTTTCAAGCATCTAAAAATCTTTTCTCAACATGTTTTTGATATTAGGTCATGTACCAACTTTGTAGTGGGTACAATCAAAGTGAGGGAGCAGGGAAATGTCACTACATGCTGCATATCAACCTCATGTATGAAAAAAGAGTGACTGAACATGTCATGTCATGATATATTTCAGGAGTTCTGCTCGTTTGATGACTACAACTGGGACTGGACCCTGCAGCACGTGAGCGGCAGGTGTCTGCCCAGCACCCTGACCACCATGGTCATCCTGGGACCAAGAGTGTTCCACATCGGCACATGGTAGGAGGCTTCCTGTTGCCTGTACAACCATGCAATATCACTCAGTTTAAAGATATTCTTTAAAACCTGATTTTTTGTTCCTAGTAAAACTCTTGTCTCTTTTGTCTATCAGTGGAATGCATCATTCCAATAAGGATGCAAAGTGTGAGGTGGGTAAGGAGGTAGGATACGTGGAGGACCTACTGAGGAGAAACAAGCCTTACCTGGACCCCAGCGGCCTGTACATCAAACAGCGCTTTGACAAGTCTGCTGTCATTAAGACAATGAAGCCCAATGGAGGCTGGGCAGACCCACGTGACAAAAGGCTGTGTATGAGCTACGCCAAGATGCAAATGGTTGGACAGAATGACACTTGATTCCAGCATTGTTTGATTAGAGTTTTATATATATATATTATATACAAAATATATATATTCACCATCTTGCAAGAACTTTGTACCAATTTTTTTTAAAGCTGAAGCTTGATTTTGTCTTGTCAATTGTCAAATTGTTAAATTTGGAACTGTTTGTGTATCTACAAGATCCTTACTCAATTAAAAGTATTGTTTGGAAAGGAAAACTACAACAGTGACTGATATTGCTTAATGACATTCTCTCCAAACAAAATATTTTACTAACCTCACTCCACTGGTGCCAAAAAGGGGGCTGATTTTTTTTTCTAATTACTAGTAACCTACATACCGGTAATATTCTGTTACTTTACAAGTTTAATCATGATTTCTACCACTACTGTTCTAGAAAATTATGGGACAAATCAGGAAAGGTGTTGAAGAGTAAATAATTTTTCAGGTGTACAGTCCCTTATATAGTGAAGGCTTCACTGTGCTGTTATTTTCAGTTAGCTTTCACAACAACTGATGCAATTTTTAAAATTACTTTTACACTGATTTTTCCTGGTCTGTTTTTACTTTTAGCAAAGTGTATTGCTCTGATGTCCAGCCTGTACAGATGCAATAACAATTGAATTATGCATGTTTGTTACAACCCAAATGACAGGTATTATTTATGGTCTGCAGCAGTAATTTAATGTAGTTTTTGTCAAAGTAAACTCTTAGATGAAAAGTCTATGTCTATGTAAGTGTCTTGATACCTTTTTGGAGAATTTTGACTTTGGACAAGTGTGGATTGCCCAAACCCACTTTTTCTGAAGTGATCATACCAAAATTGCTTTACACAGCTGCTTAGATAAAACAGTTGCATAAAGCTGTTCAACTTGTTCATATCTGTGTTAGTTCCTTCATGATTCGTCATAGAGTTATGAAATACCACATTTGTGGAGGGAGCGGGGAATATCCTGATTAAAAATGAGGTGGGTATTTTCCTGAAGTTGTCTGATATCATTCAAAAGTCAACCCTGGAGCTGCAGTAAGTGTTGCAAGTATATCCCAGACTTACATGTAAATGGACTCTAGTTGCCTGCAGTAGGAAGAGTAGGAGTGTGCCATAGAAGTCCTTGTGTATGAATTTTAGAAATTGAAAATTTGGAACTTTGAAAGGATGAATTTTTGGCCAGGATTGAATGAAGTCAGATCTATTGTGCTTGTTGGGTACTAGTATTTGACCTCTCCAACCCCCAAGTTGAAGCTATATATACACAGTATGCGTCGTTCCTGTGCACCTTTGTGTTGGTCTCAACAGCATTGGTATCAACCAAATGTGACTAGGAGTTTAAACTGCATATTTTTGAATGTGATGATGTATGACACCGGTGGCCTTGTGTAACCCAAAGTCTTTCGCCTTGTTGTTGAGCTGTTTCAGGGTGTTGTATGTTATGTGTTGTTACGTTTGTCTTGCTAACATGTATACGTATGTATAAATGATGTATAGCTGCATGTGTACCTTATATACTCACTATCTAACCCTTGAGAGGAGGATACTTGTTTGCATGTTTTATAATTTTGTTTTATTCATTTAGAAAATGCGATCTAGTTACAAAATTTCAATATTAGGTAATTCAACTAATTAATAAGTCACCAATTTTTTAAATTGTACATAGCTCAGTCAGACCCATAACTTTTATGTTCAAGTTGATGTTCAGTAAACTATTGCCTGTGACCAACCACTAGGATTATTGCAAAATGATTGTAATTACTAAAGTGTTCTTGCTGCTTTAAACAATGAATGCAATGATTTATGTAATTAGGTTATCTGGATGTCACTATAATGTCCATGTTTTTGAGCCTGTTAAGAACTTGTAATTTGTCCTTGAGTGCTTTGTTAGGGGCATGAAGGCCACTGCTTGTTAGGGACGCGAAGGCCACTGCTTGATGCAAGGACTTTTGTAATTATATGAAAGATATTTGATAAACTGTTATGAATGAAAATAAAAATTTTGTAAATGTCAGCCATTGTGTTAGACAACTTCATACACAGAACAGGATATCGAAGGATCTTTTTCCCATAGATTTCAGGCTTTTATGCCAATGTTGTTGACCTCTATAGTTATTTTACTCAAGACATCACATTGTCTTGTTGTCAAGATGATTTTTTTTATTCCTGTGCAAAATACATTGAGGAAGGTTTATGCTTGACCTGACATTCATATTGATAGAAAGCAATATATATTTTAAAAAGAATATCCCTATGTAGTCTCTATACTTCATGTTTAACAAATACTAGTTTACAAAAATATTAACTGGAACAAATACAGATACTAATGATAAATCAATTGTAATTTTGTTTGAAGCCTGATGGCCGCTCAAAGCATAAAAACACTTCATTTGACACAAGGACAAGAGCAAGTTTGATTCCTTAAAACGTATTACATGAAACATAACGTTGATTGTCCAATAATCCTTCGAAATAAGGAATTAACTATTCATCATCATAATCATCTGTGAAAGCTTTCTTGGGTTTCTTCTTCTTGAGCTTAGGAAGTCTGCCTGGTCGCACACCATCATCATAACCGTCTCCTGCAGAAGAAAAGGAAACCATCACTACCTTTAGCTGTACCTCATTTTATCTTCTACACAGAAGCTACACTACAGAAATGATCGTACATGCAATGTATAGTATGATATTTTTACCAAGTACCTAATGGGAAACTTGGTTCTATAATTTTTATACTGTATCTGTCATGACTACAACATTTGACCAAAGATGTGGTTTTGAGCAAAGACTTTGTACAAGAGAATTGATCAGATCTGAGGACGCTATCTCACCTGTAGCTGTTTTTGGTCGAAACCTATAATCATCAATGTCTTCATCCCTTTCTGCTCCCACCCCTGCTGTGCCTGGTCGCTTCATCCTCTTGGCCAAGTCTTTGGTCAGTTTCTTGGCATCTGCAGTTCCTCCCACTGTAATACCATGTGGATAATTTATCTTGTTATGTTTGAATATATTGAATGATTAATCTTGGTTGACTAGCATAGCAATTCAACTTATTTTGTTTCTTTGCAAGGCCACACAAGCTATGGAAGACATACTTTGAAGACCATAAATCTTGTTTGCACAATATAATTGACATTCTTTGTGAAAGGACATTTCAGAACATATTTCCGACGTAAATGACAGTTCAGACATTTTTTATCAACAGCAATGCACTGACCTTTTTCCACAGCTTCCTCCACTGCCTCAGTTAGCTGCTTTTTGGACATGTTTCCCATCACAGCTAGCTTGGACAGCAGGTCTTTCTCTCGGTCCTGTGAAAAACATCCGTATTAGTGTTTTGAACCCTTATACAAACACTCTTCAGAGCAATTACTACCTTAAAGTTGGCAAAAAGGTATGCTTGAAACATGATAGTATCAATTGAGATGCTGTTTCCCTCCATTACTCAAGGCTACAATATGTCACCTTTCTAAACTTCAAACCTTGCCACAGACAGATTTCCACGTCCCCCCACCACACCAGAGTACAAGTAAGTGAGATCCTCCCTCACCTCCAGCTCCCCCCTCATCTGTTCCTCCAGCTCCTGGTTGAGCTGGTCCGTCTGTCGGGTTAGCTCCAGCTTCATCTCCCGCTCCAGGTCATCTATGGCCGCCTGGTGGCGCCGGTCCATCAACAACTTTGTCAGGGCAGCAGACGCAGACCTGCACATGTTTGTAGAGACATTAAAAAACCCTATAACTAGTGGTTTGATCTGATTGATGAAGACAGCATTGCATAGACAGTGGTATGCTCTTCTGATGGACAGAAGTAACAACAGTACTTTTAAATCTTTGCAGATTTCTATCAACCAAGAAATCAGTAACACATTAACCCTAAATGGCAAATTTACTGCAATGGCAGAAAGAATAACAACATTATTGACGAGAGAAGTCCAACTCAAGTCCAACTCACAATGATCCCCTTCTGGCTTCATACTTCAGCTGCTCCTTTTCTTCCTTATCCAGTTTTTCCTCAATTGCTCTGAAAATGAGGAGCACAGACATGAAGACTATGTAATGGCAACAAGCTTATATTTACATAAGCACATTCTGAAACATAAGAACTAGAAACAAGAATAATTCTCATCTTTAATAGCATATCTTTTATAACACTTGTCAAAACTGTCCTAAAAGTTAAAGTTGTCCTGACCTCTGCCTGTTGAGCTGCTTGACCTCCAGTTTCTCCTGCAGCGCTCTCATCTGCCTCTCCTTGCTGGTCTGCAGCTGCTCGTTAATCAGCTCCACCTCACGGTAGTGGTTCTGTAGGATCCGCTCGGTCTTCGTGTCTGACACCTGGGAGATGTTTAACAATATGTTAACTTTGTAGATGTACCAGAGTGCAAAGTACCCACTTGCACACTTGCACATTGCAACCACTTTTTGCTTGGTGCAACTTACTTCTAAACTCAGGTTGCACAGGGCTCTCAGAACTCGATTTTGTTGTCAATTTACTTGGAAGAAATAAATGGACTGAGGCAGCTCCATTTCATATCAGCCAATCATGTCAGTGATTGCTGATTATGATAGTAAAAGGTTATGATGTATGTATGTATTGTACCTTTTTTTTCAGAAATTAAATAATTGTAGGTTTTTTCATTTGTGCAACCTGGCCCAGAAAAGTATTTTGTACACTGTGTACTATGAAACATTTTTTCAAGAGTGCTTCTCTATAGTGTAAAAAATGTTTTTCCTTTTCTTTTTGTCAATTTGTTGTTTTTTCAATGTCAAAAGCCCTTTGCTAAGCTTTGTTGTGTAAGTGTTGCTGTCCTTGGTGCTGAATTAAATGTCTGTTGTACATTTTAGTTGATTAGTCTTTTGAAACTCAACCTGAACAGTAGTACGGTTATTTTAGGAGGCACTTTCAAATCAAATACTAAGTACATATCATGAGAGTTTGATATGTAGCCTTTGTCTGCAATAAATAAGACCAGTAGATATGTCTTATGATTGATGAATGAAAAAGAAATGGTTTGAAACCAACTGACCCACCTGACCAGACTCAGCCACCTTGTCCACCAGCTGTTCTTGTAGCTCCTTGATGGCCTTCTCCTGACGTCTGATGATGGACTGCCGGCGAGCCTGCCCCAGCTGGAGTCTGGCAATCACCTTACCCAGCTGTTCATCCTGGGCCTTAACAAGACAAAAACAGGACATGTTCGCATCAAGTAAGACCACTTATCATGTTGTACAAAAGGATGATACTGAGATAAATGACTGAGCAGTGCAGAATGCAAAAGGTCCCACTTTTATCCTGTTTCCATTTAGCATACAGAAGAAAGTTTCTGGTCATACATTAAACAGCTGACAGAATGTTATGATATACCTTGAGTGCCTGGTCCGTCTCCTCTGCTAGCCTCTTCCTGAGCTCAGTGAGGGCCTGCTGACGCTCCTCCTCCAGCTGCTGGACCATCTCCTCATATTCCTCCTCCTGGAGAAACAGGAAACAGCAAAATGCCAATCAATAGAACTAGGATATCCTGAAACACTGACGAATTGTCTGAAATGCAGCAAAACAATATTGTTGGTCTTAATAAAATTCAGTAAACATTACAATTGATGGGCATAGTCTCACCAGCATCTTTTTCTCATCCTGCTTTGCCTTGGTCTTAGCTTCCAGTTTGGCCCTGCGCTGGGCAAGCTTCTGTTCTAGGCTAAAAGAAAATTGGAAAACATTCATTGTGTTGTTTATAAAGCCATCACAATATATAATAGTAGACAATTTTTCAAGATTTGCTGCAGCACTATAAAGGAAAGGTATTAAGAAATAAACAGGTTTTTGTATGTGGTGCAAAAATAATTCAAAGGATTTAGTAGAATTAGAGCTGTCATGCCGATGCATGCAATACATCAACAATATTCTTGTGTTTAATTGTTTCATTTGGATAACTTTAAGCCAAATGCTAATCTAAAGGATTCAGGAAAAATACATAATCATGCATAGTCATACAGACACGGAGAATACATAAAGCATTGCTTTGGTGATTTATCAAGAAGTAATGAACAGGTTTTTATTCAACAAAACATTTGTCATCTTCAAACTCACATCTTCTGTTGCCGAGTACGGCTGATCTGCAGCTGGTTGTTCACAGCGATCATGTTCTGTTCATGTTCCTTCATTATCTGTTTCCTGGCCCTGAGGTGGAGATAAAGAAAAGTTAGCATGGCAGTTCAATTGTCAAAATGTAGCATACCACTTTCTTGTCATAGTTAACTTGGAAGAATGATCGAAAAATACCTTCCTCATTTGGCAAATGTATTCTTACAAAAATATCTATTATAAAAGGATTGATATGTTTTTAAACAAATCACAATTCTGACTACATATGAAGCAGCAAACTAGTCAACCCCAAATAAATGCTTGTGAAAACAAAGCCCCTCTGGCAGAGGTAATAACCCTAATAATCCTTACTCCTCTGTGAGTCCTGCCTGGGTGTCCAGTAACATAGTGATGGCCCTCTCCTGCTGGTCGTTCAGCATCTTCTGCTCTGCCTGGGTTGTAGCACTCTGCTCCTCCATTTTCTGTGAAAATAAACAAAGGCATCTTTACCACTTTATACATGTTCATTTTATCTTAGTAGACACATTTAATTATGGTTGACATTTTCTTTGTACAAATGTGTAAGACCGTTCATTTGATACTTACTCTTCTTCTTTGAGCCAACTTGGCATCCAGCTGTTCTCGTTGCCTCTCCCTTTCTTCATCCTGACGTTCTGTGAAAATAAAACATGATATACATGTATGATACAGAGGTTGAAGTGTACCAGGATAGACAAGGAGGGACGATTGAGGTGTGTTTGATTATTGGCAAAAATCAGTGCACCTTAAAGTTCTTGAAAATTGATGTACAAAAGTCATTGCACTTTAAAGTTCTTGAAAATTAATGTACAAGACAATATGGTAAATTATCTTTGGGCAAATACCATGTGAAAAGGATGGAGTACATATTAGTTCAGTCTCTCTGAATACAGCAGGGGTATGTGATACGGATGTGAGAATGTATGGATGCAGATAAATACCCTGGAAGTTCTTCATGTGAATCTGGTGCTTCTTCATGAGTTTGCGGGCTTCCTTCTCCGACAGCTGTGCCCGTGCCTGCAGGTTCTCGTACAGGGACTGGTCATGTTCCAACAGCAGCTGTCCACGGCTGGTGTCAAGTTGCTGGAACAGAAGTGTAGTATTTTTAAATCTGTGAAAGGCTACATTGCACGTTTCCAACCCAATGTCTCGAGGGACATAAGAATTTAAAATCTATTGTTTGAATCTCTGATAAACAGTAGGTACTTTCGTTGACATTTCTTATATGATTTATATACTTATATACGTAGATATGATTTGAACAAATTTGCAATACAGTACTTCAAGCGTCACTGTGTCACCTGATAGAGATCTCCTTTGGTCCCAATAAATGACAGAGTGAAGGTTGGACTTGCAACTTCCTTTTCCATATGAATATCATCCTTTTGCCAAGATGTTCTTAAGTGGCAGAGGCATAGCAAGGCAAGGCTGCAAATTGAGCACCAAGAAAAGGTATACAACTTGCAGGTACCTACCTGTTTGAGCATGCTCAGTTCTTCAGCCTCAGTCTCATCCAGCTCCTCTAGAATGTTGAGCCTGCGCTGCTGCTGCTGTATCATCAGGTCATGTTGGGCCTAAGGGTGTCAGATGAAGATATACTGTGTTAGGTACTACATCGTAATCAAGTCATGTTGGGGTTAAGGGTGTCAGATAAACATGTACATTGATGACAAATGAATAAGGATGGTGACTCAGGTTCTCAAATCCAATTCTGTATCAGTATCTATATAGCAAGTAAAGCCACCAGGCTTTGGCAGACAATACCAGCTTTGCAAACAAACGGTGTGGCAGCAGCTGGTTATATTACACTGAATGGCTTGTCACACGCAACTTTTTGCACATCTATCTGCAAGTGTTCTTTAAAACCAAAAATATGATCATACTGTACTTGATGATAAGAAAATCCAATAAAAAAACAATGAGTTCATGTTATTTAGCCTTGAACCATAAGCATGATGCCAGTAGGCTAGGTCTTTGTATCAAAAGCAGAACAGGAACCATTGGAAGAGGATTGTACTTGCCTGCTGAGGGAAACTAAGCCATAACTACCTTGACAAAGTCTTTGGGATCAGTCTGGCCTTCTGCAGCTGAGTTGTTAAGGTCCTCCCTCTCCGTCTCCTCCTTTGCTGCCAGTTTCTGCAGCTTGTGCTGCCTGCGCTGCTGCAGCTTCTCCTTCAGCATGTCCTGCTGAACCTGCAGGTCTGGCACAGGGATAGAGAGAGACAAAAGTTATGACTATTGCCCAATCAGGATTGACCTATCATTTGACCTTTTAACTATCTATGACACACTATTGACTGAAGTAATGGTCTACAAGATCTTAACTTAACAGTCTGCAAGAAAGATCAAACCTGTATGTCAGATTAACTTAATGTGGACCAACCTGCATTGTAGTTCTCCTCAACCCTCTGCATGTCAGACTGGTACTGTGCCCAGATACTGTAGGAAAACATACAGGGGGTCATCAAAGGTGTGAAATATCTATTGTAGAAACCAAATTAGTATCATTGATACTAATAATGGTCATTTTTCCACATTTCTTATTCTTAAATTTTTGAAACATAAAAACTAGATGATAATGTAATCATGCTTCATGTACATTATAAGTGAACTGATGCTATACTACAAGCTATCTTTGACTTAAAAACTTCACAATGAAATCACATGGTATTTTATGCCTAACTGGTCTATTCCTTTTATGATTTCTGAGAGTCTACCCAAGGAGGTTAAACCTCCTTGGTCTACCTTTCCCCTTTAACAGATGAGTATTCAACAGAAACATTAACATATAAGAATATCAATCAATCATCCACTGCCCATGCTGACCTGTCCCTCTGCTTGTCCAGTAGCTTGGTGTCCTGACAGAGTTTGTCCAGAGTGATGTGCTGCTGGTTCATCCTCTCCTCCACCTCCTCCTCCTCCCTGTTCTGTGCAGAGGTGTGCTCTCCTGCCAGCCTCTGTCTCTTGGCCAGACGTTCTTGTAAAGCCTGTTGGGCAAAGGAATACATCAAGATATACTCTAAATGCATTTTAAATTCATGGCGATTGAATCTGGTGGTAGGGTGAGAATAGAGTGTTTTTGATTCACGATAGTGCTACAGTCACATACTGTATAGTAATGGAAACACCAGTATATACACATGTACTGTTAGACAGCTACCTACTATACACTAGGCAAGGGTGCTAAAGATGGATAAAACAGTCACTTTCAGCAGTGCTGGCATAATCAACTAGCACGTACTGACCTAAATGTATTGATTCTAGGAGCTATGTATCAATGAATATGTAGTCAATGTTCAATTCAAAGACCGGGCCTATATTCAATTTGTGCCTTGTAAGTATTTATGGCTCTTCACCATAATAGGCGCCTCCAACACATCATTATATTGCACGAGTACAGTATTCAAATATTTTGAAGGTCTAAAATAATGCAGCAAGATACAAAGCTAACCCATTTTTCAGAATTCAATCATTGGTCCATATGGAATGGCTTGATTGCTATCAGAAAGGAAATAATGTGTGTAATTTTTTGTTATACAAAGTAACCTGTTTACTGAAATATAAATACATCTTGTCAGATTTTTTGAATCCGTAAATAATGTTTTTAACTCACCAGTGACTGTCTGGCAAACTGCTCTCCCATCAGCCTGTCAACTGTTGCCATGTTGTCAACAAACTTGGACATGATTTTCTCCAGCTGTGAGATAAACAGTATAACAAAATGATGTTAAATTGTAGAATCCTAAAATATAATGCTAGTTCACCTTTATTTGCGGGGTAACCTTAATTTGTTGTATTCAAGACTGGGGTATTTAGGGATATTACGATAATGGATGGTGGTTTCAAACTGCAATACCTAACAAAAAATGCATTTAAAACCACTGTCCATCGACTTGATATCCCTAAATTACCGGCTTGCAAGTAGAACGGATATAGGTTACCTCGCGGATAATGGTGAACTAGCGTTATATTTTCCATAGAACATGATTACGAAAGTATCCTTGTAAAGCACACAAAGGTTGTATTGGTACATTATCAACTGTGAACTGAATGTGAACTGTTCCCATACCTCATTCTGTGGTAGTCCAGCAGTACTGAGGTCCTGTCTCACAGACTCCTGTTGCTCTTTCAATAATGAGTTCTGAGAAGAAAAAACACCTTGTAAGTATCCTGATTTTGAGCATTCTATTAAAGGTGTTTTTTTTCACCATGTCAATACATGATGTAAATTTTGATAAACAAATAAGCAAGTAAGCAGACTGACCATCCTCTGGACATACTGTGGGTGGAGTTTCTCCAGAGCCTCCTGCATGGCAACAGGGTCCTTCCGCAGCTTCTCATCTGCCATCACCTCCTCTCCCGCCTCTGCAGCTCAGCTCGGATCCCCTCCTCTCCTGTCTGGATGGACTGGTGAGCAAACATGAAAGACTTGTTACAGCATTCAAAGACAATGATAAATTCACCCTTCAGCCCAGTTCATGCTCTCAGTGCCAGGGTCTGACTGGACCGCCAGCACGAAACATGCAAACCCATAACTGCCAGGTTTTAATGCTACATGCAATGCTGGTTTCTTTTAATTTTTATGCCATTTACATTCATATTCCCTTAGCCAAGACGAGTATTGTATGAATTGCTATATCATTCTTGCCTTACATTGTACCATGTACAAATATCATGCATTCATTTGAGGCTTACCCCCTATCCTGGTTATTAACAGGTATGTTTGTGTGGACTTAAACTAGAGACATACTCAAAACAGTAGTGGTGCTGGATGATGAATAATTTTCCTTAGAAGAATACAAACAAACACATACCTTTTCATGCTTGGTCAAGATGTTACGATACTGTTTCTCATCAATTTTCTCCTTGAAGAAGAGGCCATTCAGGAAGATTCGTAAGATCTGCAGGAATGACTGTAAGGAAAAATACACACTGACAGGTTATATCTGAGAAAGTTGATGCGACACATCTGAATGGCAACAAGATATAAGTGAAAGCTAGTGCCATAACAACGCAACAATCAGCACCATGGAAACAATCTTTCCAGATTACAATGACAAATTGGCTGTGCATAGCCCTGCTTTTACTTTAGGATCAAACTCTTTCTTAAAAAGGGCAAAGGGTTCAACTCACATTATTCTTCTGTTCTCTCAGTTCTTTCTCCAGCTGGACTGTGGCTCTGAAGTCCTGGAAACGGAGCTCGTTGTCTATATCCTCACTGAGAAACAAATCACATAAAATAAAACATAACCTTTTATACACACATTTGTAGTATATTGACATGACAAGAATAGAATTTCCCAAGTGCTGTGCTGATCAAAACAAGCGCACAGACTATTTTTTATCAAAATGGGTACATCATCATCATAACCCTTCCTTGCCTCTCAACAACTTATGCACAGATTTACTAATCGAGGCAAAAATGTCTTAATTCGATTAACGTTATAGATGTAGACACAGATTACTAAAAGAAACAGGCAACTTAACATATTACCAAAAGGGATTTATCATATCATACACAGATTGGCTAATAGCTAGGTCAAGGTGCCTTTAGCTTGGCTGTATTACCTCTTAGGCTTTATGAGAGCCACCAGCAGGCTATCTGAGTACAGGGGATCGTCCATGTCATGCAGGCCCGAGTCTCTGCTGATGGTGCTGGGACCCAGCCTGGCTTTCTTCTCATCATCAGCTGGTTGCTAGAATGAGTCATTGGGTTAGATATTACCCTATGCCTTTAGTTGGATATTTCATATTTCATCTCATTTGTCCTTTGCTATTTTCTAATTTTGAATCTCTTTAGAAAATGCTTGTACAATGTTTATAGAGAGTTCAGTCAGAACCTCACCCTTTGTCAACTAAAAGAGTCTTTAAAACTGTTCTATTTGCTATAATTTCCCTCCAAAAAATGCCAGTTATGTGAGTGGTCAAGTTCTCATCCATTGATATACTTACCGAAGAAGCATTAGATAGCTGGTCGGGATCTTTTTGTTTCTTCTTCTGTGAATAACATAAAAACGCAAACTAGTAATCAAAAGTGAACCTTAACTTCTTGCTCTCATGTTCAGTGTAAAAGTAAAAACACATGAATGTTCAGTTAAAATGTCTTGTGTGATGCAAAAATTTATAAGTGCAATATGCAGGACGATTCTTTTCTATTAGCCATTGACAACTAACAAAAGTGTATACCTAAATGAAATGAAAAGTATACTGAAGTGATGTGATGATTACTTTTCCTGCCATTGGAGAAATACTACGGCAGTTCTTATGATATTGTTCTATTTACGTTAGTATTACCTCCTTCCGTTCTTCCTCTTCTTCTTCATCATCTGAAGAATCTGGCTCTACCACATTCTCCATCAGTAAAATTTCACTATCACTGTCTTTTGCCTGTAAAAAGATTCAAATTGTGTTGGTTATGTGTTAATCATCAAGCCTGGGGAAAACGTTAAATTGGTCAGAGTGAAGTTTTACTCAGCTTGTTGAATCAAACAGAAGCAGAAGTGAACGTACCCTCGAATTGAGAATGTCAAACAGGCAGCACTTAGCCACGACGACAGCGATAAGAACGCCGAGAAAGAACCCCAGGATCGAGCCTAGAGCCACCAGCCCGCCGTCTACGTTCTCGGTGAAACCCCTGTAGTACTCCAGGGTCACAAGCACACACGGCTCCGTCATGTTGGTCTTCCCAAGATTTCCTTTCTACAAATGCGATAAGCCGGATTTTTAGATGACCTAGACCCTGACGTTTTCTTGCTTGTACAGGGAATGGAATTATTCTGGTCCAGGCATTGTTAATAAAACAGCAGCTGGCTATTCTTTCCCCTGTTCGTGTACACCAAAGGATTACATGTTATTATGGTGACCTCACGTCAGACACCTGTAGTCACCTGACGTAGTCGGTAACGACCATTTAACGCCGGGGTACATGGGTTACAATTGTAGTAACTATTTTCTTTAAATCAAGGAAACAAGACCGAGTTTCGTTGGTGTTGTGATTAATGATACTTTTCTTTTGAACTAGTTTCATAATTGATACCCAATGACACCATCATTTGTGTGACATACTGAAGTATATGTAACGTGCGCCCCTTTGTGGTGGTATCGCCTAATGGTACCATTTACCCCTGTTGTACCTGGTAGCCATAGCGATGGGGCGGTTTCAAAATACCCCATGGAGCCACGCCTCAAATCCATTCATATTATTGGGAGGTCTTGAAACTGTAGGTCAATCTGCGATTACGGGAAGGAAAAATGTTTTTCCTCTGTTTAACCATGTTGTGGAAGAATATTGCCACAACGCCTGATAAGAACTCAATTCAAATTCTTCTGTGACCGAGAAAGAGGACAAGTGCAAGTGTGGACGAAACTACAGGATTCTTGACTACATGGGACTCAGGAAAGTGCAGATATCCGTAACAGGTGTTCAAGTTGGTGCCAAGGTGTTCCTGTCACCTGCGATGCGCAATACCTGTCACATGGAAGGACACACCTGTATGAGAGAACCTGTTCATGTCGGCATGTAACCGTTGGTCTGAGATTGTCCCGTGTGGAGCTTTTTACATGCAAGTTTAAAATAGTCTTACAGTGACCAAACAGTAACTCTTCTAGTTGTTTGCTCAATTCCTATGGTTTCTCAGCAACTTGACTTATCAGTTGGGCTTTATTGTAAAACTGTCTTTCAGTTAGTTTTACCTGTTTTAGGCTAAGTGCAGTTTTATTGACTAAGTTACTTTAAGGATCATGGCAGTAAAGATAAGAGGTCAGCAACTAAGCACTATTGTGCTATGCCTAGCAGCATGTGTTTTCCAATGTTTGTGGTTCCAGGCGTCATCTCAAAATGTTGCATTAGCTTTAGATGTACAAACGCAGTACACTTTTGATAACCATCCCGGCGTGTATCGTCTTGGAAGTGCCAACCTCACCACAACAGTGTCCATTCCTGCTGGAGGGGCTGATTCAAAGTTGGAACTCACATTGCCTCATCTGAACTACACATATCGTAAATGTGACCCACTCTCAGTCAATGTTACGTCTTTCAATGGGACCCATAATATAACAGAGGAGCAGCTAACTACAAACTGTTACGACACATACGGTATCACCCTGTATGTGGCCATGGAAGGAAATGACAGTGTAATTACCTATGGCAATGATTTGTCGACAAGTGCCACAACAAAAATTACTGCAAGCGCTGATGGGGAGAAGCTTAACTTTGATTTTGGTAATGTCGCAAATGGAGCTGCAACTTCTCAGGACATCACAATAGCCACACCTTTCACTGTTCTTCCTATTAATAATGTTCAAGACATTCTGACGTTTGAAGCTGCTCCAACCACAAATGGGACGCTTCAGGCTGTAAATACGTCCTTTATTGTGATTGGTCCACAACTTGAGATTATTTTCACGGAACTGAACAATTCTGGACCAATAGAAGCTGGTGATGTAGTCCATCTACAAGTTGTTTTGCAACATACTGGCCTATCTACAGAAAATGCAACAAACTTGCAGGTAAGATTTATTTTTGTCATATATTTTATACTCTACTTAACATAGGCCAAGTGCCATTCTGTTTTGATCCTAATGTAGACTCCCTAGAAGAGTGATACCAATGGTGATATGTCAATCACTTGATATTGGCACATCTGTGAAGGATAGGAAATTTCAGGAATTCTTGGATTCAGTAGAGACTTGGTCCTAAATATCATTGGCTAATGTTTCCATATTTTATGCCCACAGTTAGGAGGTAGCATTTATCCAGGAGGAACATCAGCAGCTACGATTGTCACATCCTCAGTCTCCATATCCAGTGGCCCTTACAACAACTCTTTCACCACTGACGTGCTGAACTCCGGAGGCAACTTAGACTTTGGCCTGCTGCCAGTCGGCGAGACTGTTACCATCCTGTTGTGGTTCGAAGCACTTGATGGGCTTTTGATCAATAGAGATGTGCAACTGTCTTTACGACTTAGATATGTGGACCTGGAAGGTAATTAGTTTTACCTCTAAAAAACTCTGCTTTAATTTCAGGAGCTTGAATGCTCCACTGCCCAAATTTGAAATATATATATGCTCCATCGTCCAAATTTGAAAGATGTACCCACTTTGATGTGCCGTTGTGAGACACAACCAAACTAAACTTAAACATTATAATTAATTAATAATTTTCACAAGTGGATTCCAAGGCCACACATTTGTAGCAACCCATCTCCTGTTTATAAAGTCATCTTAACTGTAAGGCAATTTCAGTTGCATTGCTTATAACTTGTAAGACCTAAAAATCAATGGTGGGATATCTTCTTTTTGAAGGCAATTTTTATACAGATGATCTATTCCAAAGGACATACCAGACATAATTCAATTAGGTCATTTATCATGTTCACTCATGCAACAAAGATTATTTGTGATCATGTTCCAAAAGGAAGAGAAGGCAAATTTTGAAAATGAAGTAGATACAATTTTGGGTTCCTTTATTTCCTTTCAGGTCACAATCTTGAGGCCTGGGGGACAGAATCAAAGGCAACAAGAAGTTTGACTTTCAACGACCAGACAAAGTTCACTTTGAATGTGGAGAACAACGTTGGGGTCGACCAAGTTGTGGACGTGAATACAGCCTTCCTGATGCCACATGGGACACTTGCAGCAAGTTTGGAACTGGGTGAGTACCGAATATTTATCATTGATTGAATGCCTGGTGTATGATTGACTATATCAGTGTATGATTGTCTGGACAATTGTTGATCTCAAGGGCCTTTAGTTTTCAGCTTCTGTGTAACGCTGGTTCACCTTTATTCGTGGGGTAACCTTTATCTGTTGTATCTAACACCAAGGTATTTCGGGATATCAAGTCGACTAACGGTGGTCTCAAACTGCATTATATTGAGAAAAAAAAAGGAATTTGAAACCACCGTTCATTTACGTGATATCCCTAAATATCTTGTTTTTAGGTACAACGGATATAGGTTACCCCACGAATAAAGGTGAACTAGCGTTAGCTTTCTGGCCAAGGCAATTTACTAAATATGCACAAACAGCACAAACATGGTGCTCCCTCTAGCCATAATCTACTTTTCCTGAATGCACAGCTGGCATATGGGGACCTTCAGTCTATATAATTAGTGGTGAGCTGTTGTCCTAGCAATGGCACATAAACGCAGGTAAACACTGCTGACAAGGTTAAATTGCTTGCATAGAAACTGACAGACAGACACTAATGAGTGACCCTGGGGTGGGCTTACAGCAAAGAGGATTTTTTCAGAAAAAAGGCAACTTAATCTGACGGTAGTGTAAGACAAGCATAATACATTTGAAAAATCGTTACCTTCGCCAAGAAGATAATGTTTTTGGTGCAGTTTGAATGTGTGGGTGTTTGTGGATAGCAAAATGTAAATCAGCAAACAGAAAAAGTACTACTGAGTCTTCTTTACAAGGAAAGACTGTAACGTGCATATCCTTTGAATGATTGGCATGTTGATCTCCCTCTTGCTGAACAGGTGTATTGGATAAGACATTTCTGCCATTAAGGGTTTGAATTATTGATTATGTTGTGCAAGCTTTGGTCACTGAACCAGCTCTGACAACATAACTCATTTCTCAGGCAAAATGAAAAATCAAAGAGACCCCTTGTATCTCATCACAAGTAACTCATGTCTCATTTTGGATATGTTGATAGATTTGTATGTTGATGACAAAACCAGAGTGTTGTAGCCTGTGTTTACACAATCTCTCACTGGCTGGGGTTAATGACCCCCTCTTCTAGGGCAGCGGCAATTGTAGGGCTGGCCGCTAGGAGGAGGATTTTAATCCGGCTATAAAGTGTTATAACAGAATAATTAACCTTGTAGGTAACCTTAACTGATTACAAAGCAAGTTTTTTTGCCTGACATAGCCACCAAATATGAAAATAAGGGTGTTACAATTTGAATAATTCCAACATGTCAAATTTAATTTCCAGAGTTCCAGTCTGATGCCCTTGGTCCTGATAACATATTGCTAGTACGAGGAGACCTCCCACAAAGTGAGGAGGTGAATTTCGCCAGTGATGTTGCACCAGTAGATCTTCTGTCACAGAACAGAAGACGTCGCAAGAGACAGATCTTCATCCCTGCAACTGTCCCCATCATCAGGACCTGGAATGTAGGTGACATCGTCTACCCGAGCAGTGTGAATGGCAGGGGAGTGGACACATCTGTATCCATGCTGGTAGGTGATCATGTACAATGTTGGAACAGACAGGTTCTTGTAGTGTGCCATAGGTATCAGTTAAAGGCCGTATACCAGCTGAATCTGTGTTTTTACTTTCAAATTGTTGTTCTGATTCCAATACAAAAAAACTTTGTATTTCTTGCAGGTGAGCTACCTGGTCAACCTGGACCCTACACAGGTGCAGAATGGAGTACCATTCAGCCTCACAGCCACACTGAGAGCAGCAGGTACTGCCATTCCTCTAGGAACGAGAACATTTGTCTTGGGCCTTCCAGAGCTACAGATGGATCAAACAGTACAGGTATGCATGGAATGTGCAACAAGATCAATATCAGGACATTATTGTCATTAATGTCATAGCTGATGAGAAAATGTTTTTTACTATGTGTTTTATTTGATCAATAGTTATAATTTATTAGACTAAGTATAATAAGATAAGATTAATGAAACTGACCCGTAAAGTAAATGTAATTGTCCTGTTTATTTTTGTTTGGCACAGTCTTTTTCTTCTTCCTTGGGCCAATACTCTTCCTTAGTTTCTTTTGTGACTGATGATTTGAAATACCTTTTTGTTAACTTATAGATTGCAGATGACACCACAAACCCAGACGAGGTACGCATCAATGTGACAGTTAGCCACACTGCCCAGTCATCAGCAGATGCCTTTGATGTCACCATTTTCTGCAATGCCACAGGCCTGACCATCTTCAACTACAGGAAGATGATCCCCATATTTGTTTCACCGGAGGTCACAGTGCAAGGGTCAGAGATCACAGTCACCAGGACTCATCTTCCATGTAAATTGATTGTTTAAAAGTTATTGATATGATATTAAACATACAAAATGAAATATATTCAGGGTGCTAAAGAACACAGCTGGTTCACCTTTCTCATCATCTCCTGGATCTTCTCTCTAAAAATATGTCAATTTGTTACAGATGAACATTTGACCATTTAGTCTAATTCATTAGCTTGAAAAGCTCTGCCAAAAATGTGGTTCTCATCTACATGTATCATTTAACTGTAATCCCTTACAAGTGGTGGCCATTTGTGTTTAATATGTAATTTTCAGCAAGATAAGGTTATTGACCTCTTGAATATTTTGTTGATTGATTGATTGATTAGTTGATGGTATTTCAAACCTGTTTCAGTGGGGGAGGAACTGCTCCTGTCATTCCAAGCTGAGATGGAATGTAAAGAGCGAGAGTGTGCAGAGAGCAGTCCTAACCTCACCATCCCTGCTAATGTCACCTATCGGAGTGTGGCAGTACAGCAGACAGCCAACAGTACACAGGTAAACTTTTGTCATTAGGGTTTACAGGGATCTTTCAGCATCTATTATTTACATGCATATAACTAATATTAGTTACTTTACTGTTACTTGCAAGGTAAAATAGAGTAAGGGAAAGTACATTTATAGAATCCCAACATCTACGTTTGTTTTTAGTTCCAGGGAATAGACTATGGACCTCTCACAGACAGTGTTTGCCTTGGGTTCAACCTTGTAGAGCTCACCAGTGTAAGTTTCCAATCTCTTTTATCATTGTCCTTTTTGCCCTTGGCACAACAGTTTGTATTTCAGCATGTGTACCTAGCATTACACATACAAACTGTGCTTCTTACCTCTAGCTCACTTAACTGCCTATAGACCAGTATCCTGAAGGGCGAATATACCGGCAATATTGATGCAGACAGACCGAGAATGTCTGAATGCTCTTTAAAGTTTTTGCATCTTCATGCTTTTATTTTCCCTCTCTACATTTTGACAGAGGTAGGATCGGCCATGGGATTGGTCTATTGCAATTTGATTCGAAAAACGTTTGGATGTAGGTGTGGCTTGCATCTGAATATCCTGCAGTGTTGTGTTGTTCCCTTCTTACATATTTGTCCTGCTCATTGTTCCAGTTGTTCCGTAACTATGGTTACATTGGCCTTGCCCTTATTGTGTTCCTGCTGGTTGGCATCGTTGTTGGCCTCCTGTGCTGCTTCCTACTGGGCAGGACAAGGGGCATGCAAGTCCGCCCACTGGTAACTATGAAAACTTTTTTACAGTATGTGCATGTGCATGTGCATGTGGGCATTATAATGATTGTACTACTTATTTATCATACATTTAGTGTGGAAAAACATATCCACCCATAAGGTCTACCAATGTTATTTTTCCCATAACAATCCCATCCTGTTAGGAAGTCAGTCATTTTCATAGCTGCTGGTATCAAAAGTGTAGTCTGCTTATTTCTACAGTTGCAGCAACAACAGTAATAGCAATTGTGACAATAATGCAAATGATATCTTTATATGTCTTATATTGACTTTGGTCTTAATCAAGCATCATAACCATTCCTGCTTGCAGCGTGGAAGGAGCAAGAAGAAGAAAGGTGGCCTGTTCTCTGGGCTGAAGAACAGACTGAAGGGTCTTGGTTCCTGGTTCGGAGAGCTGAACTTTGCTTCCATCCTCACCTTCAGAGACATTAGTAAGATGTTCAGGTGGCTGGACAAGTGAGTACCACACCCACACATCAACGTTTCTTTTCAAAGGGGGAAAAGAAATCAGGGGGAAATTCTGCAATCAACCACTCCACTAAGTGCCTTCTGATAATGTTTTTTTTTAACTAATAAAAGTGAATTGCTTTAGTTGATTAGCACATATAAAACATTAGAAGGTGTAAATGTTTCTCACTTAATCCATTGTTGCTTGACATTCTTATATGACTCTGCCATAGTACAGGCTCAAAGAGTGTATCATTGCCAATAGTAACCCCTTGATGATTTGTGTTCTTTTGTTATCTACTCTAGTCTAGATATCAAGTCATCCATCGACCTTGACATAAAGCTGCAAGGTCATCGTCTTCAGCTGATGATTAATTCCATCAACATACAACTGCAGAAACTCAGGTAGGAAGCTGAAATCATTGTTTGTGAGAAAAAGTAATAGGAATATCTTAATCCAATTGCAATAGGAAGAAAAAGTGTGTTTAACATTTACAGCTTCAAGAATAATATAACTGAGTTCAGACAGTGGCTCAGGGTGCTTCAAAGACCTTTTGTAGCATGTTGGTCAGACAAAGAAACAGATTTGCTGACCACTGCACTATATATGACATACAATATTGTTGCCCATAGTCTAATAACATAAAAATCCCTAGTCAAAGCTGATTCAAGTTCCATATACCTTTCTACAGGCACAAAGGTGAGATCTCCAGACCCATCCTTGACAGGGTCCAGGACAAGTTCAATAAGGCATGGCGAGCCCTCTGCAGACGTCTGGGTGAGGAGTATCAGAAAGCATTGAGCAGGCTTCATAAGAGGCTGGCAGCTAAGAACAAGGTAAGCAGTGTCAACAAAATTGCAGAAGGAGGCAAAGGGAGAGATGTATAGGAGATGTATATCTTTACAGACTCCTGACTAATAGCCAGTGTTTCAGCACCTTGGAGAGGAATGGAATCCATACACAAAATGCAAACATATACAGTTGTGTCACATGGTTTTCCTGTCATGAGGAACTTGATATCCAGGTTGTTTCATTGATCAATTAATACATCCATTGATATTATGTCTTCCTACCTATAAGGACAACGTAGACAGCCTCCATAAGAAGCATGAGGAAGAGAGAAAGCAGCTGATTGACAGGACGACCAACACCCCTGAGAAGGAACGTCGTGAGCTGGTGAAACTGCTGGACCAGCAGCACCAGGTGGAGACAGAGGAGCTCTCATACAGGCTACAGCTGGAGCAGGCAGAGGAGGAGGAGAAAATCAGGAAGGTGGGACAGATAGGAAGATCTGAAGAAGGGACATTATAAAACTTTTATATGTGTGTTCTCATTCATATTGTCAAGGATGGATTTTAGTCATTCAGAACACAAAAACACATTTGCTAAAGCATACTTAACATCAAAGCATTGTACAAAATAGCAGTGTAATGAGGTAATGAATTTCATATTTCAAAATATACTTCATTTCCTGTTGCATCTCATCCCCTTTAGGAGTTTGAGTTGAAGAAGCGTGTCGGTCTGAAGGAGCTGCAGCACAACCTCCTGAAGGATCTGGCGGAGCAGGCAGAGCTGTCAGAGGAGGAGGCTGCACGGATCATGAGGGAACATAAGGAGAACCAGGCAACCATCAACAGGCTGATGGACGAGGAGATGTCACGGCAAAGGATGCTGCTGGAGGAGAAGCTGGCACAGAGGAGAGCCATGGCAAAGGCTAAGGTAGGTAACAACAGTACAGTCACAGGGATGAGGACTTCTCTTACTTAGCCTATTGGGGTCAAAACAATAAGTACAAATCATACTGCTGAAGAAAACAAGGAGTAAAAGCACCAACAGATAGAATATTGGTGGTAGTCTTTTGGTACACAAGGAGAGCCAAGAGCTAAGGTCGATGTATATGTGGTTATACAGTTTTTTTTATTAGTCCCCTCTTAGTTATATTGATGTAAACAGGGTTTAAAAGCTTTGACCAATCAAAGGTTGGTTAAGTTTAAGTTGTAACATCTTTGAAACATAGGGATGGCCATGGTAAATCTTAAAGAATGCACAAATGCAGGGACCTGATGCAACATGAACCAACAGTAACAACAAGTGTATTGAATTGAAGCATTAGTAACTGTTATGATATGTATTTATCATTTGATATCAAGCTATGCTACTGAGTTTTGAGTTAAAACATTTTGTGTGACCTTGTAACCATTTGCTTGTGCAGGAGCATCAGGAAGACCATAACAAAAAGGTGCTGAACACTCTGGCCACACAGCAGGCAGGCATTGTGCAGGAGATGCGAGAGTAAGTCATTCTATACTCTCAGAATCTTAAACTGTGAAAATGCACTTTTTAATCAATGGAATAAAATGGTGGGATAATGTATATTTTCAATTGCTGGGTCTATGAATCTTTATATGAATTAACTCTGGTCTCTGCCTACTCAAGAATAATCCCAGTACTATATTACCAAGTTACCAAATAGCAGCTGTCATTATCTTTTGCTCTCAGAGATGGGAAGTTGTCAGCTGAGCAGGAGCAAATGTTCAAAGAGAGGATTCGCAGAGAGATGTTGGCGGCCAGGGAAAGGCACGATAAGTCACGGGAGTCACAAGAAGCAGCACTCCAGAAGCGTCTTGCTGAGCTTAAGAAGAAGCGGCTGGCTGAGAAGGAGGCAGAGCAGCGGCAAGAAGTGGATGAGTTTGAGAAGAAGCAGCAGGAGATGCAGAGTGAGGGGGAGGGAGGTTAGTGCAGTAGTTGTCAACATGCACAAAGTTAATAGCAAACAGTAGATTTTCAGATATCAGGCAATAAAAGTCAGAACAAATTTGCTTCCATACCAACTTCTTAAAACATTTTTTGTTCTAAGCACATTGTGAATATATGTTCCAGATGCTGAGGACTACATTGATGCACGTCACCAGCTGATGTCTCGCCATGTCACAGAGATGAACAACCTTGAGATTTCATTGGACAAGGATGCCTCGGACCAGCTGGACAGGCTGACCTTTGACCTGACAAAGATGGCCCAGGATGAAATTGTGCTGTTCAAGGACAAGCTTTGTGCTGAACTTGGAAGTGCTGGTAAAATGAATTTACATACATTGTTTTGATTTCATATAAACTTTCTTTTTTTTTTTGGTTGGAGGAAAGAATGAAACCACCATATGTATTGATCTGCACTTCAGAAAAAGATATATATGCACATATCCAATATTATTCAGGCCTCTCTCTGTTTACTTTTCTACAAACACTTTGGTGCATGGACAAGTCCACATCAGGAAATTTTTGCCAAAGAACATTGCATCATATTGATAAAATGTGTATATGAAAAAAGATGCAATGTCTGCAAAGCAGCGAAAAAGATTTTATAAAAGAAATTACTGACTTAAAGTGCTCTTATCTCTGTAAAACGTCAGGACTGAAAGAGAAGCAGAAGAATGAGATTCTTGCCCAACATCAGCGAGAACTGGAGCAGCTTAATGAAGTCCACGAGGAGCAGAAGAGGAAGCAGACACGGGAGCTGGAGCGTCGTCTGGAGGAGAAGAGAGCGGAGCTGGCCAAGAGGGCAGAGCTGGAGAGGCAGGAGCAGGAGAAGATACGGGCCAGGGAGGAGAAAATTGTCGGGTTAGTAAGCTTAGGTTGGTCAGACCTACAGAACTCTGCTTTATGCTGATTATGACACTGCATCCTGTTGAGAGCATGACAAAAGCTCTGGATTATATGGTTGGAAGTTAAAAAACAGCCTGCCTGCTGGACTTCTGAGCACTGGTATGCACGCTACTGCTGCATGCTCTTTGTAGAAAATGTCACAAGTATGCAAAAAAGAATTGCATACTTCTTAAAAACAGCATCCGTACATTATCTGGACCAATCATGATTGATTTGAAGTTGTTGCTATTTTCAGACACTTGATCAATGCACAGACAGCCATCTCTGAGGAGGACAAGGAGAAGATTCTGAGGGAACATGAGAAAAATGTGGCAACACTTGAGAACAACCTGACCTTGAACAAGCTCCACCAGCGTCGCATGTTGGAGGAGAAGCTTGCCCAGAGGAGAGCCAAAGCCATGGAGAAACTGCAGAAGAAACAAATCAAGCAGGAAAAGGTGCATGTTTGTTTCTCCAGTCATATCCCAACTCCAAACGTTCACTACAACAATAAATTCAGGCAGAAAGTCAGCATATGTCAGAAGTTTGTATGCTCAGTCAGATGACTGCAGCTTTTGATGATGTCTTCTATTTGGATGGTTCTCTTCCAATTTTTATCTTCATTGGCAAAGACAGTCATGGTCATAGTCAATACGTAGAGCTTGCTTGTTGTTGGTTTCAAGTAATTCAAACTGAAGTATGACAATTCATGCAAACATCTGATCTTGGACTCCACAGAAGCGCCAGCGTTACCGTGGCAGTGACTCGGAGGGAGAGCTGGACGATGTGAGCCTGCTGAAGCAGCAGCTGCAGGAGAGGATCAGCCTGCTGTCGGAGGAGAGTCAGGCCAGGATGGATGACGACATAGAAACTGTGAGCACCATATTTACATGTCCTACTGATCAGTTAGTTCTACTGTCCTTGTTACTATCTTCGTACTATCCACGCTATCTATTCTATGCTGAATACTGTATATCTACCTTGTCCTTGGTGCTGAATACTTAACACAATATCAACTCAGTCCATATTGCCGAATACTAAATATCTACCCTGTCCTTGGTGCTTAATACTATTCATACCTTAGTATGTCCTTAGTACTGAATCTACTTTGCCCTTGGTGCCAAATGATATGCAAAGTCTCTACCCTACCCTCTTCATTGCTGAATACTGTACAAACTGTCTACTCTGTCCTTGGTGCTGAATTCTATGTGCACTTACTAACGTTGCTCCTGGTACTGACTATTATTGATACTAGACAAACTGCCCTTAACGCTGAATAGCACTCACACTATTTCTGGCTGCTAAATTCCCTGCCCATGGTGCTAAATACCCTTAACATGGATCACACACTCTCCTTATGGCTGTCCACACCAACACCCCTCTAGCACTTGTTTGGCCAATATGTTCCCCCCTAACACCAGCCCCCCTGCTCCCCAGATCCGTGTGGAGATGCTACAGGAGCGAGCGCAGGCCCTGAAGGACCAGGAGGAGCGGCTGGGGGGGCTCCTGTCATCACTGCAGATGGAGAGGGCTCGAGAGGTCAGTGCTTACTGTGCATATTGCATATGGTACAAATAGAGCATATATGATTTGGTGCTTTCTGGGATCACAGTTTCATGTTGCCAATGTCACCAAATCTGAGGTCTTAGTATTGGGGTTTAATACTTATTATATAGTATCAGTTCTAAGGTTCAATAACGAGGGCGAGGTATTGAAAGTTGATGCAGAGAGCCAATTTAGGCTAATGTGGAGAGTCCAATGATTTAAAGCAATAATGAAATTCCGTAATAGAATGCAATGCAACACAATATATTACATGTTGGAGGACTCATGCCGTTCTTTTGTTCAGCTTGCCACCATAGAGGAGCAGAGAGAAGCGCTGAACAAGCTGACCACCAACCTCGTTGACGAGCTGAGTGACAAGGGGGTGCTGACTGACCCTGAGTGTAAAAAAGTCATTGAGCAGCACAAAAAGGTACAGACCAACTTCTGGCTGTTGAATCATAATATATCATTTGTTGATCGAAAATAAATGATCATGTTGATAAGAGTTAGACATGCAGGTAATAAGATTAGCAAGGTAATAGTTACTAAAGCAACAGTTTATTGGATAATATATACATAGAATGGTGTAAAATTTAGGTTAATCCCTTGTCTTCAAATGGTTAACCAGTAATGAGGGCAAGCATTAAAGTTGACAAATAAAATCCTTAATTGTTTAGGATGTGGACAAACTTGAGAAGAAGCTGCACCACCAGCGCCAGCGGCAGGAGGAGGAGCTGAAGAAGAAGCTGACAGAGAAGATGATGCAGCGGGAGAAGTCCATGCTCCAGCTGCATGAGGAGAGGCTGAGGGAGATCCACAGTCAGGAGGCCAGCAAGACTGCTGCAAGATTCAAGATGGCTGCCATGAAGAACAAGTACATGATGGAGAGCGAAAAGCAACGGTAAGGACATAATATCATTGTTGTCTGACATATGATAATAATGGCCAATGATTCTTCCATTTTCTTCATCTGAAAAGCAAGAACTTTTGACAGTGCAGCTTAATGATGATATCTAAACACTGAGGTGGTGCTTGAAAGCTAATCACATTCAGCATGCTGCATCTCCACATTTCAGCATACCAATTGATTCATCAGAATTTTGAGGACCGTTTGTGAAGACAATCTCTTTTCAATGCTTTATATCCATGCACTTCTTTCCCTTACCTGCTACCTCTTGAAGTGGAAGAAAATCTTACGCTAACAAAGGCTTCCAAGACTCTGATCAAGATGATGATGATGATGATGACTGTGAGACATCTTTCTTTGGGTCCAGGATGACCATGGTTAAACACTACCATCATTCTGAGTTAGCAGAGGCTAGGTACATTTGTAACTTTGGTGTTTCTGCTCACTGGCATTGCTCTTTTGGTGTTCATACATTACAAAAGCATGTTGGAAAAGTGTGGTGGGCAAAAGGATACATGGATTGAACCTTTTAAGGGTACTAATGTATTCATATGAGAAAACAAAAGAAACCTGAAACAATGAGCTGCAGGCTGTCTACTAGTATTATTTGTACAATTGTCATAACATGATATATGTCATTGATTTAAAGCTTTGTTTCCTATGTAGGGCAGATACTAATAACCTAAGTTCTCTTTAGTTTACTGTATGTGTTCCCAAAAGGTGCTTGTGAAGGAGATCTGAAAATTATTTCATTTGAAAACCTTCAGTCAAGTGTATCAGACTGTATCTGTCTAGTTCTATAGGTATCTAGTGGTCTGTCTGTCAAGTCTTGCACACCATATAGTGAATTTTCTTCTCACAGTATACTTAATTTCACAATTCAACTGGTCAAGGGAACTCATCAAACAGTAAATCATGTGTTGAGATGTTTGTCTTGTTTCCGTTTCCAGGCAGAAGATGGAGCGAGGCGTAGAGCAGAACCTTGAGGACTACAGACGACAGTGGGATATGAAGAGGAAACAGGCACTGCAAGAACAGGTGAGATGTTATATATTTTATGCTTCACCTGTCATTTCATCTGTGTCACCAGTAATGCTTTACCTGTATTGTGCCCCCTATAATTCATCACCTGTAACATCTCTCTTGTAACATCTATCCTATAAATCACCACAATGTTGTCCCCAACAGGAGCTGAAGTTTATCTCCGGGCTGGTGAAGACAGGCAGGTTTGAGCGGGAGGAGCTGTTCTCTGTCCTGACTCTCCTCTTCCCCCACAACACTGACATCAGTCAGATCCTGGAGAAAATCTACACAGAGGAGTCCCACTCAAGTGATGAGTCGGATGGTGGGCGCAGGAAAAAGTCTCGGTGCGGATGTATACCCATTGCATTTGATCTTTAGACTTCAGAAGTGAATTTATTTATTTATTCAGAAGTGTTAGGGATTAGTGAAGTTTAGTTGTTGGGGATTCTCACAGTCCTTCAGTTAGCAGTTGGTTAGATGCTATCTAATCTCATAAAAAGTCTTGGTATGAGATTTTGAATACTAATAACAAGGTGTTTTGTAATTGTGCAGAGGAATCTCTAGAAGGGAGAGCACGTTAGCCTTGAGGATCAGGGAGGCCACACTAGGACCTTACACTCCACCTCCTTCCACCAAGAAGAAGAAGAGGAAAGAAGGGTAGGATTAGATAAAACATGCACATATTCTAATTTAAGCACCATGGTATTGCTTTTTGACAGGAAAGTGTTCACATAAACTAATTCATGTCAAATCTGTCCCTCCCTATTTTCAAGTCTTGAAACCTTGTCTTAAATCATTTTTGATCTACATGGTTGAAAGACAATTTGATAAATTTGCCTGGAGATGGAAAACCACCCTTCAACCTTTAAAATTTACACACAAATTGTGCAGATAAAATGATTGATTCTGCTGTTTATTCCTGCTCAAGTTTAGCAACATGAAATATCTGTCTTGTATGACCTTTGTGTATTTTTGCCAATGATAATTATTTTCTTTCAAGATTAATTAATAACACCCTTATTTTTACTGTTTATTGTTGATTTTTTCTTTGCTCCTTTTATATGAAGTCACAAGAAAGTGCCTGGCAAAATGACAGGGGTTTCTTGTCATTGAGAACAATCAAAGTAATAAAAGTCAATTTCACAAATCAGTCCAGCAGTACAGTTGTATGTTTAGGTCAGAATTCTTGCAATACTAATGAGAGCTGTCCTATCTTGATTCTTCTCAATGTTGTGTGTTGTTGTTGTTGTTGTGATGAGTGTCTTGTATGGTTGATCTGTGACCAATCTGTATCAGATTTCTCTGTTTACCCTGCTGTCATTAAGGGTGTCTCCATGGACCTGTAATGATCTGTGTGATTCACTTTCTGATCTATCTTATCTAGTGCCTTAAAGAGATTAAAAAAGAAGAAACACCTTCCGCCCCTGAGGAATGCTCCAGAAACCCGCCCTGAGCCGTTGGGAGGGGTGGATTCCCCTCACCTTCAGGAATAGGGATGATCTTCAAGGTCATGGGTCGGTGCTTCACTGTACTGTGGTTCAACATCTGAATGTTCGGCTCTTGCATTTTTTCCCTATCGCAGCTGTATAGCAAGCAACATGCATTCTCAATATGCAACCTTTCTTCTCTTACAAGTACTTTTTTTCTGCATCTTTACAATACATGTATATGATGCGCCTCTGAGCTTATAACCATATTCAGTAGCAGCTTCTATTACTGTGCTGATGCTTCTCAAGTGTTGCTATGATCTCAGGTTAGCTGATATCCCGTAGTCTTCAAGCAGAGGTTCGGCTACGACTGTTTTGGGCATTTATATTGGGCTTTCTATTTTGTGCTGTTTTCTTTATGTCTAAAGAAAACAGCACAAAATAGAAGTCCCAATAAAACGCCTAAAAACACGCCAAAAACAGCAGGAGACAATCCTCTGCTTGGAGTATAATATCCCCAAGGCCATGTTACATTTTCACTCTCATTGGTGAGACCTGACCATTACTTTTACAATCTCCTAGTGTGGTCAGGGTCATCAGGCTTTCTTGATTTATGCTGTCTCAACTCCCAAGCACTTAGCTAGCAGCATTAGCTGTCATTTCTATCGATGCTGAACATGCTTTAGCACTTCTCACTATGAGTTAAAATACATATAAATGTTGGTCTGTGATGTCTCATGTCAGAAACAAATTAGACTGACTTCAGACAGTTAGTAACTTGGAAGTAAAGCACTTGTAAAGAGAAAATATAAGAATTCTCAGAATCAAATGCAAGTACTGGCAAACCTTCCTATTGAAGGTACAAGTCTACATTACAGGTACCTGTATCAGTTGTGTACTATACATCCCCCTGAAAAGATTTACGATATGCATGCTAGTTATGTATACTGTGAGTTTGCATTGTTTCTTTGAAGCATCATGTTTTTACAAAATGAAATTATCAATAGGATTAAATGTAAGTTACTTCTGTACATGCAAAAATGAAATTTAATCCCTAATCTTCATAAAATCAGATGTTTTTTCAATTGCTTTTTTTTATTCTAATCCCCTTCTTTAATCTTCTAATCCCCTTCTCAGCTCAAAGAGATTGAAGAAACCAAAGGAGCCTCGACCAGATCCTTTGGGAGGGTCTGAATCACCTGACCTGGCACACTGATGGGCACGGCTGTCAGGGAACCTGTCCGTCTTGGACCTTCTCGGAAACCTAGACCCAATGACTTTTGTTAACAATCAAGGGCAGCTGTTAAAATGTCTTGAATAATTAAGGGATACGTTTTGTGAAAACATCAGTCTATTATTCGTAACATAGAATTGAATCAAAGTAATTTTTAAATTATATTTCATATGTATTTTTGAGAGAAAAACAGAGACCTGCATGTATTTTAAAGCCAGTCTTTTATATGTATATATTGCAGTTTCTAACCTTTGACCACTTGCACGTACTAATTATTTTAGCTATGTTTGCTATTATTAAGTGCAATAACCAAAACTCCTGCAGACTCTAGATGGATTCATCCTTTTGTAAACACTTGGAGATACATTATAATTTTGTCTGGGTGAATTCAATAAGACTACATATACATGAAACTTGTACATAAAGCAAATCGTGACAATACTGCTCTCTGATCATGGCTATGTTCCAACTTGACTATTTGAAGAGGCAGCTTTTATCAATCGATTGACCTTGTGAAAGTCAAGGATAAATTGTGCTTGTGTAGTGTAAATTCTTTGATGGATATTTTCAAAATGCTATTGCAATTATGTAACTTTTGTATTTTCTGTAGCTTTTTTTAAAAACAAGCAGCATGTACAGAACATGACAGAGCTTTCCAGAAAAAAAATAAAACTGATGCAAGAGAAACTCTATCCTTAAGGAACTTTTTGAAACTACATGTATGTATATGCTAAATGAGCATATTGTCTTTTTATGTTTTGGGATGTCTACAGTAAGAGCAAAGACATCAATAGAACCAATGCTCAGCTACACATCTCTTGACACAGACACACACACACACACCCAAAACATCGCCATTTTCATGTAGATAATCCATAGCAAGATGACTTTTTTACATTGCCCCTCAAATTGGTTTTGTAACTTTTGTCAGGCCATGTCAGACACATTGTACATGTATTCAGCCATTGCCTGAGATTACTTAATCTAATTAAAAGAGTACTTGGGGAGTTTAGCACAATACTGAATGCTTTTTGATGTACACAAGACTAGTGGGTACTGTACTTAATTGTATAATATGAAACAGCCTGGTTGATATACTGACTAAAATGAATATTTATCAGAAAATAACACTCTTTTGGAGTTCAATCATTCTATCATATTTTAGTAGTTTCATTTGAGCTACCCTAAGTTTTACTACTTATAATAATGCTGATTTAACATTCTAACAAGGAAGGAATAGAGTTCACAAGGAACATGAAGTCCCAACATTAATTTTTATAGTATTTATTGGTTTTCTATTAAATAAATGAAAGGAAACATGTCTGAAGTGAAGTAATTATAACGGATGTTGCCCAGCATTAAATGGTGTTTGAGCAAATGTGGTTGAAAGGCTGTGGGTCAATGTACAGCTACAGATGAACAACATTACTAGAAATATCAATTTTCACACAAAATTGTACAACAAAAAACCCTGAGAGTTTGTATATTGTGAACATATTGAATATTTGTAGCAAAACTGTAATCTAATCCAGTTTTCTTACTGCCCATGAATATGACTCCCTTTTGTAAAAGTTTATACCTCATTTTTGTCTAACTCTAACCCTCCCCAAGGTAAATTCACTCTCCCCTTATCATACATTTTGTATTGTACATTTTTACCCTGTATACGTAGTATGTACATATCATAACTGTACAAGGCAAACAACTTGTACTGTATTATAAGTACAAGGTAAGAAGCTATAACAGAGTATAACAGACTTTCTTATTCAAAACATGACAGCTCTGTATCTTATATAACCAGACCAGTAAAACCAAAACTACCTTAATTCATAAGTACTCCCATCTGTATCAAAGATTGTAGTACGTAAAATCATTCAGCAACTTCCGTTTACCACTGCTATGCAGTCACATTCTGGACTGATCTTTTTCCACAAATTGAGCTTTGGGCGAACAAACACCCTTGTAACATAATATGTATCTTCAATCTTTTCACACTGCTATAATTCTAACTATCCACTTGGTCTGCCTTTTGTCACATCAACGTTCCCTGCTTTTGCTGTGCTTTCTGCTGAGCCACCTGAATGGCTGCTTCCTTTGCAACTTTAGCCTTCTCTTTCAGTAATATTTTCTTTTCTACAGGTTTCTGCTCTGAAGAAACTTCCTGTCCCTTGTTAAAGAGTCTGCCCAGCACAAGTTGGAGTCCCAAGTTGGCCTTTTCTGAGTTCTTCTTGTATCTGTCCACCCCAAAGTGTTGGATGGCTCGGATGAATCCGTACATGCTAGAGGACACCCAGGCTTCCCTGTGGACTTGGGTCCAGCCATTGTTTTCTGGTGACACTGAGTAGACCACCTTCTCTCTAACATTCTGGATGAGTGAAATAAAAAGGAGATGCCACATGTCTAAAAAGCCTGAAAGTTACTGATCCATTATCATGGAAAATAAGCAAACATCATACATTTCATACAAAATACTGAACTGTACAAAAAGGTTCATGTTTGTATCGCTATGTATATACATTGTACAATGTTCATGTATTTAGCCAAACTCAAGATGAACATCTTTCTCTCACCATAATTCTGGTAAAGTTGAGGTTCCATGTGAATGTTGTGAAGGTTTTTGCAACGGGGTCCACCACAGACTCTTCCACTACGGATGCAAACCTGGGGGTACCTGAAGGGAGGAATCGCTCCCCCCACTTGGGTAAATGGTTTGTCTTGGTCAGCAGTCGGAAGCTGTGGAGCTTGTTGTCTTCTACCTTTCTCGAGATTACATCTTCACTTAGAACATGTTTACTGAAAAAACAAAGAAAGATATCTCTTTCAACAACAAGTTACACTGCATATCCCATATAATATGAGAACAATTTCCATATGTATGTGCCAGTATTATACAGTTACATGGTTTGTGTTAACATTAGCAGCCGTTGCAAACATCATCAATAGAAAGTTTGCTGAAGTCTCTAAAGCACTCCCGGCACTTGATCTCTGTCAACTGCCCACCTTCCTACCCGCTACAAACAAGCTCCCCACCCTGCATGTTTGGGATGTGTATCAGCGGCTTCTGGTTGTCAAGACGTCAAAGGCACCGGGTCTAGACAATATTCCCCTGAAGCTACTCCGTGAGTTTGCCTGCGAACTGTCTACACCGTTCTGCCACATCCTTAATACATCATTCCAGGAGGGAGTTGTACCGAACCAGTGGAAGCAGGCGGTCGTTGTACCCCTTCCTAAGACTCACCCTGTCAGTTTAGATCAGCTACGACCTATCTCCTTAACTTCTCAGTTTTCGAAGATAGCAGAGTACTTTGCATTGAAATGGATTCTACATGACATTAAGTTTGACAAGAGACAGTATGGCAGCCTTAAAGGCCGCTCAACCGTTCACGCCCTAGTCAGCTTAGTGGACAATCTATGCAAAGACACTGATGCTTCAAAATCCATCTGTACTTTGGTAGCTACCGACTTTTCTAAGGCCTTCGATCGAGT
>NC_049982.1:15722853-15745345 GCF_000003815.2 Branchiostoma floridae
GACTTCATCTCCGATAGGAAGCAGTGTGTTCGGTACCGTGGTGCGCTGTCCAGTTGGGAACATCTCTCCTGTGGTGTTGCTCAGGGCACCTTACTCGGTCCCATCCTGTTTCTGACTCTTATTGACGATGCCGCAGGTAACACCAACATTCCTACGTGGAAGTACGTGGATGACATGAATCTGCTGGAGTCTAGAGCCCTCCACCAGCCTTCCACCCTTCAACATGAGCTGGACGAGCTACACGCATGGTCTACCAGCTGTTGAACAGTGGCAAGTGCCTCACCATGCATGTGACCTTCTGTCGTAACCCTCCACTGCTCCCACCACTCCAGATTCGTGACACACCGTTAGCCGTTGTTCCCAGTCTTAAAGTTCTTGGACTACATGTCCAAAAGGATCTGCGATGGGACAAACAGGTTGACCAAATGCAGAAGTCCTCGTCGAGGAAGCTCTACCTCCTCAAACGGCTAAGGAAGTTCGCGCTGTCATCAGCCGACTTGACAACTATTTACACAGGCTATATCAGGCCAATTCTTGAATATGCGGCCCCTGCATGGTCACCTGGGCTGACACGCATACAATCGGACAAGCTGGAGAGAATCCAGAAGCGAGCGTGCCGCATCATCTTAGGCAACGCCTACACAGGCTACCTTCCTGCACTGCAAACCCTCGGACTTGTTACCCTAGCAGAAAGAAGGGAGCAGCTCTGTCTCAAGTTTGCACGGACATTGCTGAACTCGGAATACAGAGAATGGCTGCCTGCGACAAGATTCCAGATCTCTGGTCGGGCCACCAGAAATAGCCACAAATTGAACAGTCATATGTCCAGAACAAACCGATATAGCAACTCACCGATTCCCTATATGAGCAACCTGCTCAATGCATACGGACCATAATTCCAGCATTAGTCATTACTATATCCACATCACCAAAACAATACTCCCCTGTTATCAGACAATCGTCCAAATGAAATTTCAACCTATGTATATATGTATATAGTACTTATTCCTAGTAGTAATATGTAATATTTGAATGTTTTTACTGTGTGTTTCGAATGTGAATTGAATTCAATTCAGTGGTCACACTGCGAATTTCAATAAAGTCATCATCATCATCATTATCATCATCATTACTTCAGTGCTTGAAATAGGCAGTGCCAGATTAAGCATGTCATCAAATTCCCCTTGTAGTTTTCAAGTGGAACAGCCCAAAGTGTGTTGCATTGTGCACAATATTATCATGGAGAATATGAGATTTTCCACTGACCTGTGTGGGTTGGGGTACCTCTGCCAGACAGCAGATGCAACTTGGTCCCAGTCATTTTGCAACACAGTCGTTTTGGAGTGATATCTGGCCATTTTATAAGCAGTCGTATTTACACCCAATGTCTGTAAACAGAAGGAATAACCCAGTCAACATGTTAATGTCACTAATGTACATCGTATACCTACGTGCCCTTCAGACATCTTCAACTGTACAAGTGGATAGCTCTATGGTGTTTCAATACTTTATGTCATACCTGTGACGCGAAAACGTTCGATACGGGTGTTCAGGACCGGTTCGAAAGGCGTATCACACAGGCTCCATTCGAATAAATCGAACTATTTCGAGTGGGCCGAATACGGCACGGCTGGCAATTCGAATACCTGATTCAGACGTAGGAACATTGCTGTTGCAACACTTTTTTGTTCGAGGGCACCAAATTTGTTCAACTTCTAGCGCATTTCGCATCAAAACATGGGTTTCTCAGGTGGGTATGACATAAATAAAATACAACACGGTGTATTCCGCATCACCCTCGGTCTCAGCGCTCCCGCAAGTCGGATCGCCCTTTGGCCGTCGGGCGATCCGACCCGCGGTCGGGTTGATACCTTGGGTGATACGGAATACACCGTGTTGTATTCTATATTTATCACATCTCCATTTTTGCAGGAAGAGCATTCTTCAGTACAATATTAATAATGAATTTGCACAAATGCCTATGATGCCACTGTTCCTAAATGGTCACAATTAAGTTCCTGCTGTCCGGGAATCTATGGGGAAAAGCCTCAATGAACTAATTTAGGGGTTCTGCCAGCAGTAACCTTCCCAAATTTGCAATCTCCATTTTTTTCAGGACAACTGGTTAAGCTTCCAGGCAAAGACCATTACCAACTGGAACGACAGTAATATGCTGGAATTTCCAATCCTGCAATCACCTGGACCTGGGAAATTACTTGCTGCATTTATTAGGTTACATGTATTATTTCATTTTCACACATCAAACTCTACCAAAAACTTGGAAGGCATTTCATGGCACTTTAGTGTGGAAAACAAACCTGACATATACAATGTACCATGATCTACAGTTCCATTAAGAAATTGGTACCCATCTAACCTTTCGCATATAGCATTAGCAAACAGTTCAATTATGGAACCCACTGAGGTATGGTATTGATCATATCAGCCTCTGAGCCATACTGCTAGGCAGTCTGGGTCAGCGCACACTGAATTATAATTACCTATTGCCAAGAAGGTAATGTTTTTGGTAGCACTTGTATGATTGTGAGTGGTTTAGCAACATAACTCATTCAAGAAGCATTTGGTTTGGTCATGTCCTTTAAAAAAATGATTAGATTTTGGGTCCCCTGGTCTCTGCAATCAGTGGCAAGTACGCGGGTAGCTCCTTATGACATGTTTGATTGTTGATTTAGCTCAGGAACACCAGTGCGGAACCTGTTACTGTTAGTTACTTTTGTCCATTTGCGGGTACAAAATGACTGCAATGGAAATGAGTCGGTACTGTAAAACAAGTAAAGTACACACTACTGGGTTCTGATTGGGAGGGGTAGTGAGAAGTTGCTACGTGACAGACAACACATAGCCTTGCACTAGTAGCTCATGTTACACTTACAGGCATAGCTGTCCTGACCGGGTCACCATCCCAGTCGCAACAGTACTTTTCAGCAACACCCAGGGCCCTGATATCTAAGTTCTAAGTTCAAAACAACGAATTAGAAAACACCTAGAAGTAAGAAACATGCCTGTGTTTGCATGCCTGTCCCAATTATACTAATTTATAGCACAGTCACCGGTCCGCTGATCATGAGGTAGGTGAGCACATGGCCTCGCCTCCGACGCCACTTTCTACCTAAAATATCAGTCGGAACTGACATATCTGTCACTTAAATACCGCTCATGATTTACAAATATATATCTGACTGACAAAGCAGACTGTACAATTCAGTGACAGCGACTTAAAACACACTAAAATGCCGGAAAAGCTAGGACAACTGCTCACCTGCCTGTCCCCCTCTCACACCTCGGTAGCCATGTTGACCTTCACGGCGCATGACAATCATGAAGATGGACCAATCACAGCTGTTATTACAAGGCCGTTTCTAGGTTGGGAGAGTTGCAAGAGACTGAAAAGATAAATGATTTTATCCACTTACAGCTACTTAAGTATACGTTAATAAGACAGATTATCGTGACAGAATATCAGGAAACTGATGGATGGTTTCAGCGCATTCGATCTGTGTCATTCCGGCGAAACCAAGTCCGAGAAAGCAGGTCAAAAGGGTCAAAAGATGACATCACAAACCAACCCCCACATTAGACCAACCACAGACAGCGTTACAGTCACTACAGTCTCAACAAAATGGCGGGAGTTTCGAAGGTGAGCGTAGTGTCGTCTGCAGTATTCTTGTCTGTCTTTTTTGGGCCTAAAATGATGAAGCAAGATAGGATAACCAGGGCTAACGTTAATAGATTATTAAACTAAGACTTTCGTTGGTATACGTTGCACCAATTTGTTGTTAATTTTCTTGGCACATGAAAGGTGCTTGTGATGACATGACCTCAGCAATACTGGCTAATATCCATACACTCACACTCAGATTTGTTATATAGGTTGCAGATTTGAGCACAAGTCAGTAGGAATAAACTGAAAGATGCAGAGGATCTGGACCCCTGCTCAGCCACCTCCCGACCCTGTAGAGATCCAGGTCCGATCTCCTGAGGCCAGTGTCATCTTGTCAGTCTTGAGGAGGGCTCAAAGGAGACGCCCAGGTTGTCTAAAATTAATAGCTAAAAAAGTTATTTAATGTTAGGGACCCATCAAGCCTACAGAAACTGAGTTTTCATCCTTTTCTGCACCATGTTAACTATAGTATGTCTAAATCTTGACCTGTTTTATCTACTCGAATTATAGGCTCCAAGGAGACATGCATGGATATAACGTTTACGGTTTATGTTATTTTCTATTATTTGCACCATACCATGTTATTCATATAGACGTTTTTCAAGACATGATGTTTTGTCAAAAGCAAAGTTAAAATTTTTTTGTTACTCCAGATGGAAGGGATTACTACAGATGTTTGTACACCAAGAAATTTGGTGCGCCTCCAGATGGCTCCATATCTGGCAATAGCCAGAGCACCACCGGTTTTTCACAGGCCACTTGCAGCCAAAGGAGTGAAATGAATACCTTGAGTAAGGAAAAATGTGTGTCACGGCATCCTTTGATTTCAACTGAACCAAGCTGGAGAGGGACCAGTGATAAAAGCAGCATTACAAATCCTGCCAGTCAAATCAGCCATCATCTTCAATCATCTCCTTTTCCTCAGTCAACAGCCCACAATGATGCACCACGACATCAGAATGTTACTGGTGTTATTCCCTTCAGTCAAGTGGTATTGCCAGGTGAACTTAACAATGCTTCAGGGCATGCTCCTCAAACTGACATGCACCCCTTCAGTGAATTGACCGATTACAAGCTCACAAACACTACAACAGTTCTTGATCCCATTTGTGCAAAAGGAAAAAGTGATGCATCCTTTTATCAAGAAGATGTAGGAGCTGAAGAACCCCTAAGCTCCCAGGTTGATCTCTTTCTGAGCCAGTCCTCCACACCAGTTATTGGATGTAAGATGTCACACCCAACATGTTTTCTGCAGGATGCAGAGGAGGAGAACTTTTCTGGCATCGCAGGTGCAGACCCAGTAGAGGCAGACAGAGAAGGGAACAGAGAGACAGAAGAATCCAGTCCTCTATTTGAGTGTTCGCCTAGTCACTGTGACAATGATTACAAGGAAGAAAATAAGACTACATCTTATACAGGTCTTCCACTGTTGGATGATTCTGAACCACAAGCGACATGTGATTCTGACCTCACTGCGACATCCAATCACAGTAATGGAAGTCAGAAAAGTTTGGATAGTGCTTTTGTATCCAGTGAAGTGAAGGATAGGGAAATCTGTGTAAATCATAAAGTGGATAAGACGATGTCACAACAAATGCAAGATACAAGTATTGACAAACAGTCTGTGCAACTGCAACTCAAAATCATGTCAGCAGAACCCATGATAGAAGATCATATGGAATTGAGTGAGCAGATGCATTCATTGTCTCCTCAGGCAATACAGTTAGAAAGCAGTAAAAGTGTTGAAACTTCCTCTTCTATTGAAAGAATTGAAGATCTGTCCTTTGACATTGGCTGTCTTGCTGATGATAGTGATATCATGGAAGGTTCTTCACCAGAAATGTTGCAAGCAGCGACTGTTCTTCCAAGCCAGGAGACTCCTCTATCTCATAACAAAGCTGACGTTTCAGAATATTTACACACGGCACAGACCCAACAAACAAGTGCACTTGTTGCCATAAAGGAGCCTGTGACAAAAGCAAATGCTGATAGAATTCAAACAGCAAGGGAGCCAACCATTACTAGTACAAGTCCATGTGAAGCGAGTGTCAAGGTGAGGAAACCAAACCAAGCTATTTGTGGAGCTTATGAGGATAAGAAATCCCAAAACAAAGAGAGCACACCTCATTGCTCTGATCCCAAAAGCCATCCACAGGCTCCTGGTTCAGCTATACGCAATAAACTCTTATTATCAACACCCAGCACGGTATCTGTTACCAGGAATGGAGCCAACATAAGTGATGCATCTGGATCTAATGCATTGTTTGTTACACCTCAGACGGCTTTTGGTAATCAACAAGGTACCGATAAAAAAATTGTTACTTCAAAATCTTTGTCTCCAATTGAGACACCAAAACAGGACATTTTGCGGAGTAAAAATGCCCCATCTACAGAATCTCACACTGAGATGTTGCCAATGGAAGACAAGCGGGCAACACCTGGATCAGCCATTCAGACAAAGCTGCAGTTGTGGACAAAAGCAAACAGGTAATCAATCTCTACTTTTTTTCTAAGACCCAAAGAAAATAAAAACGTGAAGGTATGTTTGTGTGTGTGTTTTAGTCAAATACTCTGAAGTCTGAACTATTTGGAAGACAGAAGACTTGAAAAACTTCTGTCTTCCAAATTCCATCTGATTTTGAAGTCTTTGCTGTACTTTGCTGTTAATATTAATTAATGAAGTTCAATATCCCTAGATCTGAGGCAACTCCAAACATCAAAAGGACTTCAAAATCTGCGAGTAGTTCATATGAACCATCAGCAAAGAAGCAGCAGCTGTTTCCCGTACCACAGGCCAACAAGAGGACCTTCAAAGCTCCCTTTAAGGGAGAAGGAAAGCAAACAAACCAGGGAGAGTCAAAGGTATGTGAAAGGATCATGGCAGCTTTCATGGGCAATGGGCTGTTTTGTTGTCATCATAACCTGAAAATGTTCCTTACAATCTTTCCGATTAAAGTTAAGTTAAAGTTAAAGTCCTTCCCGCGCATAGGGCGGCGCCCATCTTCGTTTCAGTAGCCCTTGGGCCACACAATGCAATTACTACAGCAGGGGGCTAGTGGTGTGTGTTCAACTTCCATACTCTTTCCGATACTCCCGAATGCTGAGTGCTAAGCAGGGAAAGCAGCATGTACCATTTTTAAAGTCTTTGGTATGACTCGGCCGGGGATCGAACTCACTACCTAACGCATGCAAGGCAAACACTCTACCCACTTGGCCATTGCACCGGTTTCTTTCCGATTAGATTCACCTAAATTTTAAGGATGGAGTTTCCCATAATATTCATTGTTGGATCAAAACAATATCCTAAATGTTGCATGTCATTGAGTTTCTGACATCGCCTGTACTCTTCATCTTTATACTTTTAATCTATTTCACAGAAGAGAAAGACACCAGAAGTTAAGGACATCAAGTCTACCATCAGAGATGCATCTGTAATGTCCCAGTGTGAGAGACAGCAGGCTGTGACTTACATACTGGGGGCAGGGGAGGTCAGCATGGCCTTGGTGTATGGTGATGGCACGTCACAGCTCAGGGAACCCACAACCAAGGGAATACCCAAGGACAGTGACAATAAGGTACAGCAACAACACTTTGCTTTTGTACAGTCATATCTACCAGGATGTACCTGACAGGTAGAAATTTTGTCAAGTGTATTAGTTATTTTTTTCCTCATTAGGGGACTAATGAAGACCCCTGCTCCCAAACAGAAAAGCTTGTATACATTTTAAAGAATAGAAAGAGGAATATCCTGACTTTTTTTTACTGAAATTAAACTCTGCATTTGCCGGTTTCTGGCAATAATAAGACAACAACAGTCAATGTCCAAAGAATCTGTCATGGTGCTGAAATGCCTTCCGTTGGAAGGAAAATGTTGTAGGGTTGCAACAAAAGTGGATTTAAAAATGATAGCCTTGCTCCCTTTTCTTGTATGATGGTATGTTCAAGTTTAAGACCTATATTTTATTCCTAGGCAGTGGGCATTGCTGTTGCTGTTCCCGGACCGTCCTCTGGAGCTGTACAGGCCTGCAGTGGACAAGCCAAGAGAATCAGACAGTTGCAGTTCATCATGTTTCCACTCACTTTGGATAAGCAAGACTATGCAGAATACTGCAGGTACAGAAAAGATATGTTGAATCCTCATGATGTACTCATTTCAATTTTCTTATGGCCAGGAAGTGTGACGGTCATTGTGTTGTGGGAGAATTTTGTTGAAAATTGCCTGATAATTACGAAATGTGATATGTAGCGTACATCTTCCACTTTGTGCATTTTTCAAACATCCCTAGTGTAATACAGTCTTGTTGAATTTTCAAACATTTTGCCGACTATCATTTCTTCAAAATCCATCCTGAAAGTTTTCTTTACTAGTACTAGTATTAACTTGCCTGCCCAAGTGAGCTGATGTGCAACCATTCTCTTTCCATTTTTAGAGAGACACTGACACAGCTGATGACAAGCAAAGCTTGTAGAGTGTGTCTGGATGCCCAGGAGCTCATCCTCACCATGATCTCACATTTTTCACTAGATGTAGCCTCAGGTAATATGCAAGCTTCAGTATTTGAAATGATTGTGCTTAATGAAGACTGATTCCTGCTCAGGGATTGTTCAGATGGAGGCCATATTTGCATTTGCTCTTGTCAAAACAATGTTGTGTGCTGAAGTGGAAGTCTCAAATGAACTTGATATAATGAATGGATGGGTTGCTCAATCTCATTGTAACAGATCCCTCTTAGTTTCTTGGAGTAATTGCAGAATTTGTCTGTATAACCCTAGTGTATAACTGGAGCATGGTGGACCCCAAGGTTGCTGGCTGGCTTTTGAATCCTGACCACCCCCCTAACACTTTTACTGAAGTGGTAAAAATGTGTTGGAAAGAGAACGGTCAGGCATGTGACAATGTAAGTTTGGGCATTAATCAGTAGTATACAAGTTTTTGCTTCTAGACATTTTTCAAAGTCATCTGAACTATTAGTATTTATTATTGAAGTTTGGAAATATATGTGAACTTCTTCAGGCTGAGTTTGTCAAAATTGTCCTGTTGGTGTCAACATCAGGTGCAAATGAAGTTACCATTTCGATGACTTCTCTTGTCCAATTGCCATTATTTCTGTTGTTGTGCATTCTTCTGTTCCAGGATGATGATGCTAACACTCTGCTCTGCCAGGACTTGAGTTGGCTGTTAGAAGTAATGGAGCTGCTCAGAAGGAGACTCGTGGTAAGTTGATTTATCCACACTTATAATAAGCAGCTCCAGTTGTACATTTACTCTAGTGATTTGCAATCTAGCATCTGAATTACCAGCCTGGCAGTTTGAATTCCTGCTTAATAGTCGCTTAATAGTCAAAATTTAAACCCTTTCCAAAATTGGTATGTTTACTTAAAACTGAATATTTTGTGGTACATGTGTCTTGTGTGTATGAGGACACTTCTGATTACATCGTGGATACTGTGTGTGTGGCAGCTACTGTAGCTGACATCAATCATGTTAGTTATAGCAGTTAAGCAATTGACATGTTACATGTATGTCATTCAGACCTAGAGTAATTTATGATATCGATATTGTATCACAACAACTGCTTTTTTGCTTTTGTAGATGATTAATTATAAAAAAACAATTTTTCTCTTTCTTAGGACTGTGACCTGCTAGACCTATACCTCAATGTTGAGATGAAACTGACACCCATTTTGGCAAGTAAGTTAAAAACCCACAGTTAATGTTGTCCTATGTCATAAGTGGACGGGTCTTGTGTTTAATGAGACTCACGTTCCTTGAAAAGATTCAGATTTGCCTTTGAACACAACCATTATTTTCACAACTTGTAAAGCTGTTTGTGGTCACCAAGCTGAATGCAGAACTGGCGACTAACACTATCTTGCTAGACATGATGGTACTTGATAAGTTGCTTATCATATTTCTGGTAGAGAAGCTAACAATAGATATCTTGAAAGTATGTCGAAATGTATTCTGAATGTTGATTGTATTCTGAAATTTTCCATATCATTCCTACCAGGTATGGAATATCATGGCATCTGTGTTGATCCACAGTGTCTGATCAAGATGGGTGATATTTTGAAGGTTTGTCACATAATCGATAATCCTCCATATTTTTTGTTATTTTTGGATATTCAGACTTCACAGTTTCCTGTAATTTTTGGTAATTCTATCTTTCTATTTATACATGGATGGAAACAAATATCAGGAAACAGACTAATACTCAGCAGTTTGTTATCAACATGTAGTACCACTAATGTACACTAGGTGTAATGCATGACATGTCCAGTTACTCTGCATCTTGCATACATGTACATGATCATTTGCTGAGTTTCAGTGATCTGTGTTTGTGTAGTACGCTAGATCCCATATTCTATTTCTTGCTCACTATTGGTCTATGTTACTTTGTCTGACCGTAATAAGAAATAAGAAGTGTTTATCTTACCTTAGAAGAGAATTGGCATGGTGGAGTCTGATGCTTACAAGGCAGCTGGACACCGCTTTCTCCTCAGTAGTCATGTGCAGCTAAGGACAGTAAGGGCAACTTTTTGAACTGTTTTATGGTGTGTTTAGACAGTCTTTTCTGGTTCCTTATGAAGCATTTGAGTTTTGAATACAGAGCTAACTAAAGGTATTAAAGCAGTTATGATTGTCTTAACATAGTTTCAAATGTTACTGTTGTTTTTGTCAACCTACCATTTCATGTTATCTCTGTGTATCAATGCTTCAGGTGTTGTTTGATGAGCTCCACCTTGATGAGAGATGTGACAACAGACAGAAGCTGGCCAGAACCAGTGTCAACAATCTGAAGTCAACCTCAGAGTCTGTGGTAAGATGGCACTTATACTGTAGATTCATGATTACTGATAGAAGTACATCCTTCTTTACCTCAATAAGGGACTTTAAAAGTATATATTCGCCATAGTTAGTTCAATTGCTATTTAGTTTGTGAATGAACAGAATTAGTAAAAAAAAATGGACTCTTATTTTTGTTTCTAGTACTGGGGTATACCCATATGTTGGTGAGATGATCCATGAACTGTTTTCATGGATTTTCAACATAGTTTATCAAAGGATTGGGCAAAATTGGAAGCCAGTGCCTTAATAATCATTTTAGAAATGGCAGCCAATATCTTTTTTTGCTCTTTTGCTTTTATCCATAACTTAAGTCTAAAATTATTCTAATACATAACTGGCAACGTATTTCTTTCCAGCTTGTGCAGCTACAAGATCTACATCCTCTTCCAAAGTTGGTACTGGAATACAGAAAGGTGACATGAATAATTTCTCACTTTTTAAATGAGATACTTTCTAGTGGAAACCTTTGTAAGTATGTACATTTTATGAAGATGTTATTGCATAGTCAGGGTACTTTGCATCTAGTAATAGTATTTTGAATATTAAACTAGTGGTTTAAAACCTTTTTGTACTGAAAATTTATCCAGCTGGAGAAAATGAAGTCCACTTATGTTGATGGTATCCTGGCATGCATAAAAGAGGTAAGGATGATGTTTCATATCATTTATACCTTCCACGTTTATGTTGACACCTCATATTTGGAAGGTACTTGAATGTATTCTGTTCACTAGCATCATGTAAATCCTTGTGTATCCAATTATGTTGGGAAAGCAGTGCTGGCTTGGTGGAGGCTGTTTTATGATATTTTTTCCTGCAATTTTAAGCCACTCAAACTGTTTGTTTGTTTGTTTTGACAGGGAAAGCTGACTGCAACTTGGTAAGTAAGACTAGTGACAACTTCCAGTGCCAAGACATGTTCTCATACTAGCTCAAAATCAGCCTGCAGCACTGCTTAAAAAGTTGTTAAAAAGTTGTGAAAACCATCTTGACATCCTTGTAGTGTCCTGTATGAGGGAACACCTGTTGTGTCTGAGGTGCTGCACAGGTATCTTGAAGACCCAGATGTAAGCTTTTTTTGCAATGACAATTAACAGTTTTTGCATGTATTTTTCCATTGAAAAACAAAATAGAAAAAATGTATCATAAAGATGTTAAAGAAAGAATCTGTGTGTACCACAGGGATCACACATCAGCAGCCACAGGAAGGTTAACCTCAGCCAACCCTGTAAGTATGGACTTCACTACAATCCATCAATTATAGATGACAAGTCCTCTTTAAGGATGGAAAATTTTCATTTATTCATTTATACTCATTAACAAGAACACTTGTAGTCCTTAGCTGGTCCTGAAAATAACGTATTCTGCACGGAATATTAATTTTTATGGATATAATTATAGTTTTATTGTGTGTTTTTCAGTGCATGTATGTATCTCTTCTGCCTCCACATCTCACTGTATGATTGCTTATATGTCATCTGTCCCAGCAATTGTAATTCAACTGTATATGATCACTACCATAATTCAGCAAAGAAGAACTTGCCTTTTTCCCATGACAGAACATCCAATCTGTGCCAAAACAGCCACTTGAAATTGTAGAATCTTCCCACAAACAACCAGCAGAAGGTATGTGTGAAATTATACTTATGGTGATCCCATGAATCCATCCTGATTTATTGGTATGAATAGCTTTGTTTCCAGTTACTAAAAGCATTAAATGTTGTTTTATAATGTAGGTGGCAAACATGAAACTACAACTTTGTGTGCCAGGGAACCATACGTTGCCAGAGAAGGATGCTCATTTCTATCAGCAGGTATCTGGCTGTAGCCTTCTTTCTGCAAAGCGATGTTTTGATGTTTGTGTTGACAGATTTGAATGGGGGTTACCCAGCTATCTGAAAATTCAATAAGAATTCAGGTTAGATAGATTTGGGAAATGTACATACAGCATATTTGGAAACCATCCCTCGTCCCATTGAAAATATTCTCATTAAGAGCCAGGTCCAGTAAACCTTTGCTTGCTTGATTTGTTTGTCTCTCTATTACGCACACAGACTTCCAGTCCATAGAGTTCCGCTTGCTGGCTCACTTCTCAAAGGATCCTTCATTGCTGAAGGTGTTTCAGGGAGATGATGTGAAGGATGTATTCATGGAACTCACTTCTCAGTGGTAAGGGGCAGGATCCTTTTGAAATCACATCATTATGCTATTTCAAGCCCTTGGGGATTAATGGAACAAGAAAATTATCAAATTATACAGTAGTGAGTACCTACTGCAGATGATATAAGGTGTCTTTTATCAGACAGTCATTTTACTCTATGACTCCTTTTTATTTGAAAAACTACAAGAAGAAAATAATTTTGTGTTATTCCAAGCCTAATCTGGTTTCTAAGACGACAAAACCCTATGTTATGTGTTTGAAGGCATTTCAGCACCATGGAGAGTACATCAGGAGTACAGCTAGGAATATGATTACTGTAAGTGCATTTAAGTTCGCGGGGATTTACTTTCGCGGTAGTAGGAAAATGGAGTGTTCGCAATGGTTTTAAGTTCATGATAGCGCTATAGACTGCATTTCATACTATAATGATTATGGAAGAATCTTCACGGTGGTTTTAAGCTCGCAGTGAAGTGGTTACTGCGAAAACCGCAAACATAAAACCATGGCAAACATTCCTGCATTTACAGTATGTTTTGTGAAGAAGTATGTTGTGTGACAAATTCTTCTTCTTTTTCTTATAACCAAGGATGAATGTGCCACTAGGATCAGTGCAAACTGCAGACAGGGAGAGGACAAAGAGAGTGGTTTACTCCATTATGTATGGTGTGGGTAAGAAGCTTTACAGTGTACTGAACATTTTTCATAAATAAATAATATAAATAAAAGCTTTTCATGATACAGTTATAGCATTTCATATGGCCTCTTAATTAATCCAATTAAGACAAGCCTGTAAGACTTAATAAGTTTATCTATCTAATAAAACTTAAATTACCTCTGCAGGACCAGAGAAACTTGCAACCTACCTGAATGTCAGTGCTGCGGAGTCCAAAGGATTTATCTCAAGCTTCCTTCGTAAGTTATTTCAAGTTTCAAGTTTATTTATTTTACCAGGGAATACCTCAGATCCATTGATCTGATTTTCAGGTATCCCTGGACACACATTAAAAATTACATGACACAGTTTAAACCCAACAATATACATGGAAACATATAGTTTGCATACTCTACATACTGTTACATTGGTTTGTCAGAAAGTAAATCATCCCTTTGAAGCTTTAATGCCTTTCCACAGGTAGGTTTCCTGGTGTTAGCAGATTTACCCACAAATGCAAAGAGGAGTGCAAGGCTAAAGGTAAAAAAAATCACATTTCATACAATCAAAGATACCTTGCACTTAAATTAGGATTCTTAGTTGTAAATGAAAGCTAGAAGTTATACAGAAAAAGTTTATGACTTACCGCAGATAGTGTGCAAGTTAGAAATGTTTAAATATGCAATTTCTCTGCTTGTCTTGTACAATGTACTTGACAAGATCATGTTGAACCTTTGCCAATGTTTAGGTCTGAGTAAAGGATACAACAGTGCTACTAAAATGCTTCAATGGTTATAACTAGTCCTATAACCTTTAATACAGGTCATGTACGGACTATCCTGAAACGATGGAGGCTGATCCCAAACATCAAGTCACCCAACTTTTTCCTGAGGTCTCAGGCTGAGAGGCAGGCAGTTAACTTTGTTGTCCAAGGTTTGCTGGTGACATTACTATTATTTTCGTCTTTCCTTTAACAAACTGCCCAGTTGTCACTTCTATAAGTAATCAGACCAGCCATGATTCTACATGCTGTAGTCATTTCTAGGGTCAATCGAGAGAGATAATACGAGCTGGAGGTGAATAGAACAAAATTGCCCCCCCCCCCCTCCCCCATATCCTGTCCATCCCCAAGGAGACTTGCATATTAATAGAATCACCAAAGGGTCATTGCAAAATTTACATTGCAATTTGGAGCACTTATAGAACAGAGAGACAACATTCATAAGTATGTAAGGATGCTTAATTTTTACTGATTACCTTTAACAGGTTCTGCAGCAGACATCTGTAAGCTGGCCATGATCCTTGTGGGGAAGCGGCTGGCAGAAGAAGGCCTGAAGGCCAAGCTACTGATTCAACTGCACGATGAACTTGTCTTTGAAGTAGCAGATGAAGAGGTGGACAGTGTCAAGGGTAAAAATATTTCTTTATACTTTCCTTATTAAGCATAGCCTCAACTGAAGGTAGCTTCTTAGCAGTCTCAGGTTGCATTTCATAGTATCAAAGATGTTTTTTAACGCCCATTCCTCGTTAAAGGGGCAAATTGCTGTCGCACATAAGCAGCGGGCCACAGTTTTCTTTAAAGACACAATGACTACGTATTTTGCCCTTTTCCGTTACAAGTACATGATAGTAATATGCTAAGCAATGTTTTCCCACCATTGTTAGTTGCCTTTTGGTTGTCCCGGGTAAGGTTTTGCTTAGAAACACGCTAAAAACACGTGTCGGACATGCTATAAAGGTGAATATCGTGGCATTCTGATAATGAAAAGACGTTAGTTCTTTAAATTTTCAGTCATAATTTACATCAACCACTTAGGCCGGCTTGTCACGTGTTGATGAACTTGTCCAGCAGACGACCTTTTTACGTCAGATGCCGTTTTATTCTTGTCTCCAACTTTTGTATAATTTACGTTACCGAACTTCTGTTGGGTGTAATTCGCTTACGAAAAGACATTTTCCGATAATTTTTTCACTGTTTTATCTGCTAAACAGTGGTGTTGCGTAACAAACAAATGACAGGACACATAAAACACGAATGTCGGAAACATGACTATAACCACCAATCTCAGGCCGTTTGTCACTTTTTTGATATAATTTACGTTACCATAATAAGTCCCTTAGAATTATAGAAAGATCATTACTTTTGTACTCATAGGAAAGAATGCTCCCAGATAAGTAATTGCCTGCAGAGTTAATCTTTCCAGAGCTGTTTGTTAAAATTTTATTTATCATTAAAAGCATAAATATAATTTACGTTACCATATAATTTACGTTACATTTTTTTTCTTCAACATGTCATCGGATGTTCAGCAAGAGCACATCAACCAAAGACATATTTTCTGCTGTAATGTTACTGTAGGTGGGCTTGGCTTGCCATAGAGTCACAATGCAGTCTGTTTATATGTTTCTGTTTCAGTGAATTTTACGATGCTGGGACTTTTCATTTCTCATAGGAACGATGTTCAAATGATAAACCTGACATGCACCAACTTGGAAAGATGCGGGTGTTTATATTGATATCTGATGCTTCAATAATCAACATTACACGGAATGTATAGTGCCAAGTTGAATAAATGTATATTGGGTTGGACTGAACCAAAATAAACCCATGTTGTCAAAATAGACTCGTCCAAGTTTGTCGTCATTTTCGCGCGCTTTTTGAAGATCACAGGACTGGAATGACAGAAATTCATGCTCAACGCTGACTGATGAAGTAACGTACGTTTCAAGCATGTTTGTCTTAAATAGCAACAGAGATTATGATCAGCTAATTATGAAGGTCAATGTAGTCAAGATTCGTGTCACAGAAATATTTCTCGTTTTACACAGTGGACCCCTTTACGTACAGACGGCGGTAAATCAGCGACACTATTTACGCTAGCGCCACGTTATCTACATTGAGGACTTGTCATTGAGTTTTAAGCTCCATGATCAAAAGCATATGGGCTGCAGAAGTTAATAGCTAACTTAAGTTAAGACTTCACTATCATTAGATGTTCCGAAGTTTTCACCTTTGCTTGTTTAGGTTGGAAATCTTGTTAATTAGAAGCAAACTACTCTTTCAACCAGTCGTGACTGCACAGAATTGATGCACAGAATTGTTTTACATGGACAGACACATGGTTCAAGGCAGAAAGCTATTTGTGAAACCAATCCCACTCTATAAAGTCAAGATCTATATAACGTCAGGCTTGTCATGTAATCGTGGCATTAGTATAAAGGGACAGGCTGCCAGGATAACTGTAGAACAGACCAGTGCCTTTACACATGCAGCTCTCTTTTGGAAAATTCACTGTTGTTTATAGCCTTGCTCATCAACAAAAGCCTTGTTATACACATATTACACAGTTCTTTCTGCCGGTATTATTGAACCACACGATATAAGGTGTATGGATGGACATTTTGTTAGGTAGCACATTCATTCTATATTGATGTGACATTGTGTTTGTTCCACGAACAAAGATTGTCCTGACATTAAAAAATGTTTTATAAGAAGTGCGATAATTGGTGTTTAGTTTGTTGTCTTTCCAATATCGAAAGCTAGAAAGGCCCAGTCCATCTGGTGCATGTTGCCATCGCATCATGTCCTGCTATTCCCAAAGACTTGATTGAAGGACGCGAGGACGAAGCGGTTCTGACCTAGAGCGTGTGATTGCGTGAATCCTTTGTTACTTAGCATGTATTTAAATAGACCCCGCCAAGATAGAGACCTTGCATATCTTGGGTGTCTTTCCGCAGAGTCCGGGTGGGTATAGGACGAACAAGATTATACGGGTATTCCGGATAACAAAGATTACACTTTTTTTGCTCATGTGAGTTAGCAACATGAAGATAAGAGGTCCAGCATTATAGACGAACATGACCTGATCAGTTCAAATAGAGCCAGTATGTACACTATTCGGCTTTCCTCCAAATGTTAGAGATTCTGTAATTTACGTTACCACAATTCATTGGCATTTACCTGTAGAATAGATATCGCCTACTTCCAACCATTTTCATAAATACATTCTATCGCTCTTATCCCATCCTACAGGGTGAAAATTAAGGAGTATTAAACGGGTTGTCTTCATATCAGAAAAAAAACATATCATTTATTTACTTTTATACAAAAGTAGCAAACGTAATAGCTAGTAATTTTGATGATTATTCCAAAACAAATGACACGGCGGTTAAATATTTCTCATTGGCGTGTAATTTGAAGGTTTTGGGTTGGAAAATGCACTAATTTGGCTGTTGTTAATCCACTATTACTTGCTGGAACATTTCTCTGTGTAGTAATATGCTCTTTATTACGAAATTGTAGGAAAGATGACATGGCCTACTAAAAATCAAATATCTCCAAAATTAAGCGTGTTAGCACCAGACAAAAATAGCAAAAGATAGTCGATATAAGTGGTAACAAGTTCATACCAGCAGGTAAGCGTTTTGGACAACTTTATTTTTTACAATTTTCTACCTCCAGTTTTCCCAGTTAACGAGGAATGGATATTAAGCGTGTGCTGCCAACTTAAGGCCATCAAAATGTACTAGTAGTAGCAAATAGAAATCAGTATATCATCAGCTAAACCAAATCGAATTGGACTCATTCCTTTAACATTTTCCCCCCAATCACTGTGAAAGTTACACATTGGTTGTACACACTAAGACAAGTTGGAAGTTATTAGAGGCAGAAAGATGGCAGGGACATGTACTTCTCACGTGTCCTTGGCAGTACTGGTTGGCTCTTTCAGACTCATTTCAGCCCATGTGCTGCACATCATACATACAAATAATGCATATTGATATTGTACCACCCAATTTCATTTTCTTGGCAAAACTAGACTCATCTTGATATTTCCTGTTTAGGAGTTGTCAGGGACATCATGCAATCAGATGCCTTGCTGGGTGGTCAAATCAAGTTGCAGGTGGCTGACTTTGTTTCCCTTTTTTTTGCAGACAATTTTTGCAATGTCATCAAATCTTAATTTACACCACTGGAATTGAAGTATATTCATCATGACCAGAGTTATAATGTTTTACATTTGTTAACATGTCTAAATTTGCCAGCATGCTGGAACTGTTGCAATATTAGAATGGTAGAACTGTTACAATATTAGAATGATAGATGAAAAAACATGTAACATTTTTAACAGTCGATGTAAGTCTCTTTGCTGTCGTTTTACCAAGGGCACATATTGTCTTTTCAATCTCTGTCAACCAGTTTGAAGGTTGCAAACATGGTAACTATTGACTTATGTTTTGGTGCCTCTCCATTTTTAGGGTTGATAAAAGCAAGCAAAATTAATGTGGATTTGAATATTGTTTATGTAAGTGAAGTGTGTTTGGCCAAACACTAGTAGCTCATCAGTCTTTTTTGTGCCTGTGTTGCAGGTGCCACTCCGAGTGTCAGTCAGTGTTGGGAAATCCTGGGGACGGATGACTGACTTGGAGTGATGCCATGGGTGTTTCCTCAATTTTCTGTCGGTCCGTCCGTCTGTCTTATTGTTGGTATTTAGAAGCAAAGTAAGCAAGGTCCTCTATCATTTACTTGGACCTTAAGCAAGATGTTTTGACATGAAATACCCCCAGTTGCATCAAAAGAATGTACCCTTCAACAAAAATGCATTTTTTTGGTGACAAAATCCTAAGATTTGCAATACAGCTCCATGTGTCTTGATTTTTAATCCATTCACATGATTATAATAATTATATATGTTATTCTATTAAAAATGTGGGAATGAAAGATTGACAGTAGCTTTTTTTCCATGTTCACTGTCTTATATTTTGAAATGATATAACAAACAACAATATAGAAGATAAGCCTTTTACATCTCCATTCTTTACAACATAGAAGTAAATTGTGCTGGATATTCAGGATTTTCTAGACATGGGTAGGCACAAATGTATACATATTAACCATTCAGCTTTTGATAGCATAGTCCACAGTTTTTAGTATATCATCAAAAATGGTTGTCCTCATGTCAGGTATTTCAGTAATTAACGCAGACATTGTGGTTGGTGAATTTAGCCACCCAGCTGTAATTTGCATGGCAGTGTCCTACAGTGCTACATTTGTGTAAATAATGGAGACAGTTAACAATTTACAGTTATTGATACATTGGGTCAGAACAGGTGTAAATGCCATGTTGGAAAACTATTATCTCATGCAACTGGACAGCACATCAGCAGCGAATGACGCAGAGAAAAATTGCTGACCCCACAAGCTCTAAAGCACATTTCTGGTCGCCTGGAATAGGGCGGGTGTCCTCTAGGCCAGGCGTGATATTTAGAAATCAGACCTAGCAGATTTTTATACAGTACAGTACTAGTAAGACAATGTAGATTTCCATATGCTTGAGTTGCCGGCAATAATAAAATTTGCTTACATACTTGGCAATCAACAGATTTGACCGAAGCTAGGTTGCTGACAGAGTGACACCAGGTTTATGTATTACAGTTGTTTATCATGCATCTCTCTTCACGTAATAAAATATGCATAACTTTATACTGATTTTTTAAAAGTGGAAAACCCAAAGGCTTGGAAACTCTGATAGTCTTCTGTTGCGGATATAAACTATGCAAATTTATACTCTGTCATTGGCCCACAGTGGATTACATTGGATTACAAGAGCACTGCTTTTGCTGTCTACATGTACCTCTACGTATATCATACTATATACCGTGTAGCTGTCCCTCGTATGTGACAAAATCTCAGAGGACATCAGTTCTACGTATACAGCTAAGGCTATTGGCTTACGGTCCTATATGAGCATGGCATCTCTCTACAAAGTTCTGATAATGATTAATAGACACACTGATTTAGCTTACTTACAATTGGAAGTTTAGTAGACTTTGAGTCACTACACAGTGGCTACGTTAGAGGCTACGTCCATTGAACTTCACAAATTGCAGTGTCTAAAAAAAAAACACAGTCCGGCGTCCGCTTTATGCCCGTTTGAGATCCCTCACAGTCGCCTGTACTAAACACGGACACGCACAATATTGCTACAGTCCGTAACTTACCTTCTGTTGTGCACCTGGTTCTATCATGGCAGATATTCATACACGTGGTCAGATGCTGGATCCTCCGTGGTATGAGGGGGGTCGTGTTGGTAGGTGCAGTCGGCATGTTCAGCGCCCTTCGCAGATGAGGCTACATTTGGCCTTGGGTAGGGTCCGACCTGATCGCTATTTGTGGTTAACTTTGTAGTGCTCACTGCCCCGCAGCTCCGAACTAAGGAGCTCTTCCCCCGAGAGGCGTTGTTCTCGACAGGTGGGATCACCTGCGGCAGCACTGGTGGTATCATCTTCAACGCTGTAAAACCGGTGTGGTTACCAATGTCTTGGAAGTTTGCTGAACGAGAATTTGAAGCAGGAAACGGTTGTCGCACCTGTCCTAACTGAATTGCGTTTAGGTTGCTAGGGAAGGCAGGGTATCCAGGTGGCAGAATGTACACATGCCGATTGCCATTCATATTGGTACGTGCCTGTCGGTATGTGATGACCCTTCGTGCTAGGTACAACACCGAGCAGATGGCCACAGCGCCTATAAGGATGCCCAGTGCTATACACACTATCACGAGTGTTCCGGACGATGCTGACTGGGACCCGGTGGAACTAGTTTCCTTTTGAGGGACAACATTGTCCCGATGAACATCTTGAGATGTCGAAGCACCTTGGCCAAAGTATTCTGGAGAATGTACGGCAGAGTCAGATGTATGCGCAAGACTTTCCGACGTGCTTGTTTGCAGTGTAGTGCTCCGAAACAGTGCAGTATTGTGTGAGCTGAGAGTGAGAGGGCCGGGCGAGGAAGTGGTACGACGAGTTACAGAGTTCCCTTGGATCTTTCCAGGACAGGCAGTGCCTGTGCCCTCGCCGATGGCGAGATGTTCCGTTTGAAGAACGCACGCCTTTGTGCTGTTGACGATTGCTGAGGCTTCGCACTCCAGCGGTTGTCCGTCAACCTGCCACAGGGGCAAGGTTTGTAGTTTGGCAGGGGAATCACATGTTAGTTCGTTTATCTTTAAGGCGAGAAAATAACAGACTTTACACGATCTGCAACAGGATATTCCGTCTTGTCCTGTCCTGCAGGCCTGCAAACAAGCAAGCTTGTTAATCAACCAGTGGAGTTTGCAGTCGCAATGGAATGGGTTGTTATGGACAAAAAACATTCCATTAATTTTGCGGAAGTCCGCTTGAGGTTCAGTGATCGACACGAGCTGATTGTGGGCCAAATCTAAATATGTAAGTTCTGTACCAGCGGAGAGAACGACGTCGAAATCCAACGACTTGATTCTGTTACGACTTAGATATAAGAAACTTAAAGCCGGCAAGTTGCGCAGAAGTGAAACCCACGACACAGTCTCGACAAGATTACTACTCATATCCACCGAGGTTACGAGTTTTAGCAGGGGTAGATTAATGGTCCTGATTTTGTTGTGGCTGAGAGACACCCGCGTGACGTTTTGCGGGATGCCGTCAGGTACGGCGGTTAACTTGCGGAACCTACACGACACAGTGCGCAGTGTTGAAATGATGCAGTCCGGGGGCAAGGTATTTCCCCGTGCCCCTGCACCACATATAATCATGACAAGAGAAAGACTCAGAATGCTCGCAACGGTTGTCATCGTTGCGGTTGCAAGTCAGTACCTAAAATGGCGATCAAGTTATGCTCTTTATCGTCTCTAGTCACAACAGGTAGCTGAGCATGCAGTACTGTCGTGCTGGCAGCGGATGGCTTTTAATAACGGTTCTATGCTCTCCTGTTACCGGGAGAGACGCCGAGCACATGCATGCATCAGCCACGTTGTGTAGCGTCAGAGACAGCCTGATTTAACCTTGCATATGCATGTATCTTTGAAACGTCTGCGCATGATGTCAATCAAATCACGTACTAGTATGTACATGCGTCGGCCATGTAAAAAACTTAAAACAGATCCTGGCGACAAAAAAATTCCCAGAAGCTGAATTAATTTAGCCTGAAGTCCAGCTTTGTTCGCATTCTTGCCTGGAGTCCAGCCTTGCTCGCTTTGTTCCGCTCCCGAAGGGCGCTACTGGCCACTTGTTGGCGAGTAGCGACCTTCGGGAGCGGAACAAAGCGAACAAGGCCGGACTCCAGGCAAGAATTGATTGTCCCGTTGCCGGACGTCCTTCGCAGATGCCTGTTCGCTC
>NC_049982.1:15745445-15747219 GCF_000003815.2 Branchiostoma floridae
ATGAGAACGTTGTACATGTACTACAGATTCAACTGATAAAGCATGTGTTTTTCTTCATGTAAATTGACGACTTTCCTTTTGACATGTGTCGGATACGTGCAACACGTGAGAGTTTTGTTAATATGTATTTCACTGTGGCTGGAGTCAGACACCTGATGACGCACGAGATTTCGTGACTACTCCCTTCCCCCCACACCAGTAATATCAGAACGCAATATTAGTTATTACATGTGCCTATATACATGTATAACGTTATATAAGTGTTGTACAGCACGATTCCTTGGAAAACCAAGGACACATATGAGATATAACGTCCTTGGGAAAACGATATCATAAATGCTGACTGTGAGAGAGCCTTCGGCTCATTACCTACGTGAAAATGGATGCATTGTTCTCGTGTATGTTCATTAATACTGTCTTGTTCAATATTCAAATACAATTTGGCACAACACGGGCAGCAGCAGTTACCGATCATAAGCCATCGCTCAATTGGCGTATGTAGAGCGTGGCGCCAGGGGTTGCTACCGACGGTGGAAGGGATCATCGCGTCTCAATACAATTCAATCTCTACAACTGAATAACTGGGAAAAACGGAGAATCATTTCCCGACATTTCGATCGACATCCACCACTCTTCTTCAGCGTCACTGGATTTGTTATTCTGTAACAGTAGGGTTCAAGCACCACCGACTTCGGCGGACCATTCAAATCACCGGGTCCGAACCAGGCGGGCCCGGGTTGCATGATTCCCAGGAGCTAGGAGACTGTTTCTACTCGCTTCTAGTGTTTCAGAATGAACTTATTGAACTAGCAGATAAAGCATGAATACTAGTTCTTCAATAGTTCTGCCAATTCATTCTAGTGACACCGGAGAATAGTGATGGATGTCATTCGAAACGGCCGGAAGAAATTCTCCAGTTTCTTTTTTTTTTCAGTTAGGCCATGTTGATTTGATTATATGGATGACATCCTCCGGGAACTCCAAAACTGATGCGAGCGAGCGAATAAAAAAAAAGTTTGGCCAAAAAAAAAAGTCTCAGTATGAAATCAAAGTGGCCAGGAAGGTTGAACATAGGACTAAACACACATAGTATGGTATACCAACAGTTAGGTGTAGGGACCAGTACATCATATGGGTGCAAAACATTTTATTCTTCTTGGACCAATCCGAAAAAAACAGACCTGAAAAAAAAACAGAGGAACAGGTTTCGCCAATTACAAAATGGACACACTATGTCGGCAGGCATTTGGGGTCTAACCGGGGGGCCAAGAAGACAACAAGAGCGAAGTCAAGTAGAGTTTATAGTCAATTGCACCAAGTTTCTACAGTCAAAGGTACAGAGACAGTTAGCATTTATTACATGGAGATGGGATTTTAAAATGCAGTGGGAGTCCAATAATCCACCAAACAGATTCCTTTGTAGCAAAATTGACCAATTACCATTGTTTTGAGTATTGCCAGTTCTCAAGTTTCCACAGACAATCAGGTCCAGGTTCGTGTCCGGACCTGGAAATGATCCTCTTGACCTGAATTTTCTGTACTGGTACCTCCCCCAACCAACAGTAGATTGTTTTTTCTTTCTGTCCTTTCACATCTTATTCTTTGACTTTAGATTCATTTTGGCATTCTATGGCATTAGTTATCTGTTTTCTGATACTTTTTTTTTCAATCTACGGAATATTTGTGCTCATTTTACAGCTGCTTTGCACAATTTATTGTGTGGTCGAAAACTTTTTTTTTTTTTGGAAATGGCCGAAAATTGGTGCGAGCGCGG
>NC_049982.1:15747319-15749892 GCF_000003815.2 Branchiostoma floridae
AGGATCTGTTTGGTGGATTATTGGACTCCCACTGGCATTTAAAAATCCCATCTCCAAGTAATTAAGGCTTCACTGTCTCTGTACCTTTGACTGTAGAAACTTGGTACAATTGACTATAAACTCTACATGACTTCCTCTTGTTGTCTTCTTGGCCCCCGGTATGACCCCAAATGTCTGCCGACATAGTGTGTCCATTTTGTAATTGGCGAAACCTGTTCCTCTGATTTTTTTCCAGGTCTGTTTTTTTTCGGATTGGTCCAAGAAGAAAAAAAAATGTCTTGCACCCGTATAATGTACTGGTCCCTACATCTAACTGTGTGTTTAGTCATATGTTTTTTTTATTCGCTCGCTCGCATCAGTTTTGGAGTTCCCAGAGGATGTCATCCATATAATCAAATCAACATGGCCTTATAGAGATTGAATTGTATATGGATATTGTTAACCTTGATGTCTAACCTTCATAAATATGTCCGTAGTTATTTGAATATTGTAGAGCTTTAGTGAAAGAGGCGCCATATGGGGAGGTTGGCTTGCCCTGCAGTGGCTCCAAAGTTTGTTTGGCAGAATTAGCGAGAAATTCACCAAATATGAATGAAAGAAGTAATTCGCTCTGAAGATATTTCACCGGAGTTTGATATCGCCGTTTGTTGTTGTTTTTTGGGCTAAGCTTATTCCTTAGCCCGAAAAACAACAGCTAGCGCTACACACCAAATGGCAACAGCAGACTCTATAACGGTAGTTGAAGTTTGTTCTTTTTTATACAAACAGATACCGGGCAAATGCCCCTGGTAAACGTTTCAGTTCCTCCTCCTCTCAATATATGCAAATGTACAGCGAACAACACGAGGTGGCTGCTTTGAAGTTTGCAAATTAGAAAACTGTATCATTGTACAGTGTTTAATTGCTGCAAGATGCCATTTTTACTTATCTATCTGATATAATAAATGTGCTACATGTACCAGAATTATAGTGGGTCTATAAAGTCAGTTAATTTTTGGCCTTGTCAGTGTTGTAGAACTTTTATTATCAAAGTCATTTCGGGGCACCTTTCTACGCAATAAGATGAAGTATCTTTACTCCATTCCATAACAACATTGAAGGAAATATTCGATGCCGCAGTGGCACGAGGACGCCGTGAAGTCTAATTTATGTGGGTTACATTTTCTTTTAAGACCTGGATTATATTGTATCCTAGCGCAGCTTGTTTCTGGCCGTTTTAACCGCTCAAAGTATAAGATAATGGTGCAAATGTGGGAATATAGTGCAGTAGATATAAATTTCAGAAAGATTGCTCTATCCAAATTACTAGTATTTTCACCTTTAACGCTCAAATATTGCTTGGGTTGCCTTTAATTTATCCATAGCAGTACTGCACAGCCACTCCCTGCAAGCGAGCACTTGTTTGGCCCTGTTTTGGAATATTCCACTATACCTAACAGTGGTAATGCTAGACAAGAGATCTATCAATCGTAGTTTTTTGTCGTCACAAAATTATCTTTCAATGAATATTTATGTAATGAAATTGTTTTGATCTTTAAAAAAACTGTATACAAACCAAAGATTCATTTTATTTAAGATAAAAAATGACGTCATGTGAACCTGTACACACCTCCTTATTTGCATACTGAGGTCCGCTGTCCCGGAAGTAAGTTTAGTTTCACATCCCTGAACACTGCACAAACTTTTATAGCCAACTTCAGTTTTGACTGCCGGCTAGCAGGAATGAATCCATGAACTATGCAACATGCGGTAAAGTTAGAGAGCTTTGAAGAGAAGCAGAGAGGTCCAGGAAGCCTGTAGGTAAGGATATTCCGATTCTTAAGTCCGTTACAGCTGGCACGACCAGGTACTAGTGACGAGTAAAAGTTCCATGCGTGCATAGGCCGTTAATCAGAAGCAACAGTCATATCCACAACTTCAAATTCATCAGGCAAATAAATGTGATGTTAGTGGAAATATCAAGGCACAGTTAGCTGAATAGACATGATAAGGATCGAGTGTAGGACGAGGCGCCACGTCTAGATGAGGGTTTGAAACGGATATCATGACTGTTGACCCAATAACAGATTGTGTTGGATGGAAGGATACGCTTGAGTAGTTATAACCCACAAGGAACAATGTTGGCCTGGCTGTGACCCGATCATGTCACAAGGGAGGAAGGCTCTTGCCGTGATAACTGTTATGTATTTAGGCAATTAAAGTCAATGAATGGTAATTGGATGGTAGGACTGGTGAGAAAAACGTCAGACTCAAATGATTTCATGAATTTCTACATGATGATGACACACCAAAGTGGAAATGAAAGTGGTTTAATGAAAGCTACATGTACCAAGTCTCACTCATTCCCATATGAGGAAGTTGAATCTTCCTGTTGTTTCATCAACAGACTTATCACATCCTTTGTGCGAACAAAAGTAACAACATTTCCTAAGGCTGAGGCTATTGACAGGATGTTCCTGTCAATACAACTTTTTTGCACTATTGACATGTTCCCTGTCAGAAAGAATTAGTGAACCATCCTGTCCAGTGTACAGATGGACGTACATTTGCATCATGACATTGTGAACTGAGTG
>NC_049982.1:15750314-15778567 GCF_000003815.2 Branchiostoma floridae
CAATCTCACTTTTTGCTGTTTTGTGAATTTTCATTTCTTATCTATGTGAAAAATGTGTCACTGCTTGATACAGATCGTTCATTTAGTAGCACGAGCCGCCGCTACGAAGCGACCCTCTTTTCAGCGCAATTATTACTATTGGTAAAATATGTTTTTCGACAAAACGATAAATAAATATATAACACACGTTACAACTATACTTTGCACGCAAATAACAGCTGTATGCATTGGCTATGTTTATTTAACTTTTTGATTGGCAAAGTCAGTGACAACAAACACGCTGTACTTATGCATAATAAGATCAGCAAAAAATCTATGCCATCTTAGGGCAGGAACCATCTTAGGGCGGCCCCCGTAATTTAGAACAGATCTGAAAAAATGATTTTCATAATTGTCTCTCGATAAATTATAATGTAAGGAATATTCATAGAATCTAATTTTGCCTCCTTTTAAACCCAGTGTATATCTTTTTATTCAAGTCATGACACTGCATGTTGGAGGTTAACATTTGCCACAGGAACTGGAGAAGTTGGATCCTTACCACTAGACTACAAGTTACTGGAGACAGGCATTACTGTAACAGTAAGAGTTAATGTAATGCTTGTCTCCAGACCACTGCTATGTGTATGTACAACGTATATCTGATCTTGAGTGTTTTGTTTCGTGCAAAGGTGATCCTGTTTGACAAATACACTATTTGTTTTGGTATGCATCTCTATTCTACCTTTATCCCCAGGTACTTGAGCTGACAATGTTGGATTGACCTCAGGTAAACCCAAAATTTTAAAGATGACATTGTTATATTCCCCTTTGTTGCTACTGTCACTTTTTAGAACTGATCTAACTTTGATGTTTTCTACATGCAACTGCCTTGAAGCATATATTTGCCTGTAGACAATGAAAGAAATAATGACTAGATGTTGATTTATTTGACAGCATTTTTTGTTGTGCTGTTATCTTACCTTCAATCTTTTTTATCAGACTGTATGAATAACATATGATTAAAAGAGATATGTTCATGACATGTCTTTTCTAAATGTTCATGGCAATTTGACGATTTTTATGCACCCATATATTTTAAGAACTTTGACATGTTTTCCTGTGTTGTGTTGTTGGCACGCCAAAATGCCCTCAAGTTGAGGAACACATTCAGTACAAAGGCCTGACAGGTTGGAATTTGAACTTACAGCACAACAAATACATTCTTTTTTCTGAGCCACACCCTGTTTGACGATCAAACAAAACATGCATGGCTGCACTGGCTTTTTCATTATACAGAAACTAAGCCTGGTGCCCATGTTGTTCATCCGGTACTTTACCAGTACTTAGGACTTGTACCTAAAGAAGTCGCTTTAATAATCAAGTAACAGTGGCTGCAGGGAGTATTTCAGACCAAGCCAATTTTCGAACTGTCGATTTGAAAAATAATACTGAAAGTGTAACACGAGCGATTGCGCTGATGTCACAGTGACGAACTGGTAGGCAGGTGGAAGTTACATACACATCAGGGCTTTAGCCAGCTCGAAATTTTTTTCCGTCAGCCAATTACAATCGTCGCGAAAACCGCAAAAATTAATTAGAAGGACTGAACTGAGACCTTGAAAAACCGGTTTTAATGAGATTATCGTATGCAAAAGGGCGCCGACACACATTGTCAACAATCATAACAATAGCAAAACAAACAGTGTGTGGCTTGTACAGCCGTGGACGGCGTCCCCAAGCCGCCTGTAGCTTCCACCAATGATTTTTTTCCGTCAAAGTTGATGGATTGGTTTTAAAATTTTTCCGTCAGACGCAGCAAATTTCCGTCAATTGACGGAAAAACGGACGCTGGCTAGACCCCTGATACACATGTATTTTATTTTAAATTTAATCTTCAATTCTAAATATGAACTAATAATCTAATCCACTGACGTCCTGGTCCAGTCGTAATTACTACCCTAGATGTAAGTAAAAAAACAACAACACAGCAATCCCTTATAATATATACACCATGGAAACTGAGGTGGCGAGTTGGACTTGATGTTGGTACATACAAGGAGTAAAAAGAGTCAAATACAAGTTATGAGTGTCCTAAAACTAAAGAGATGAATAAGTCTGACTTAATAAGTAAAGTATATACATTGAATATCGCAAAGTCTATTTACCAGTAAACCAATGACAGTACAACAGGGAGCTATCTTTTCACTTTTGAGCTAGCCAGTCTGTACACCAACCAAAAGTTAGCATTGCAGGTTGTTCTTTACAAAGCTCACTACACTACTACTAGTACCACCATGCGCAGAACTCATGTTTGTTACTTGCAGTGTACCATTGTCTAGATGCAGCTTAAAATTCAAACATCACCATAGAAATATGGTCTTAAATTGGAAAAACCCTCAGGTCAACTGCTTTTTGCTAATGAGCCTCGGCAATGTAACAAAACAAATTCCCAACAATTATCATCTGATGTCTTATATCTTCAGATGCTAGGCCTCAGCTCTACCACACCCATTCAGAATGGCTGGAGCAAAAGACTCCAGGAACAGACTATCAGGCCTATCGACTGGTCTGGGGGAAGTCAGGAAATCCATTCTGGACAAACTTTCCACTTTCGGTCAACAAGATAAACATGTACCAGTGAGTAAGAGTCAGTGTATTTTTATCCTTGTGTATATTTCTTTATTTTGTTCACCTAATGTTTATTTTAGGCACATGGCCCACATCATCATAACATTAAAAAAAAATCATTACATATGATAGTAATTGGTCTACAAATACATATAACATAGATTTAATCATTGATAAACCATAAAGTAAACAAACTGAGAGTAAAAGTAAAGTAAAGTTTGTATGCCAGGTTGATGTAATGCTGTCAGGAAGCTCTCAGTGAAAGAAGGCTTTGGAGTGGCTCATCTGTTTTATGTGAGAAGTGAGAGTACATTTGATGAAGAAGGGGGTTTTACTTTCTTCCTCTTGCATCAAAAGTATCAACAATTTCTAAACCTGTAACCATTCTAGTATCTGTCACAACAGAAGCAAAATTATGTCAATTTACATCTAGTTAATTTCGTATGACAAACAAGTCATTCTGTTGGAAAGGCCTTAGGTTTATTACATAGTTACATCACACGCACCTGTTGATAAAGAGTCCATATGTTATACTTCAGCCTGGTGTCACAGAACCCCACATCACTATCGGCGCTCAGGAACTTCTGTCTGACGGGAAGGCAGTGTTTTATGGCTGGTTACGGAAGAAAGGCAATGATGCCATCTCACAAAAGTTTATGAGATGTAAGTTATAGTTTCTTTTGTAAATAGCTCAATATGGGAATTCAATCTCACATGTAACATTATTGTTGTGACTTACTTCCTGAAAGAAACATTACAGTGACTGTGTTTTTCATGTGTCAAATAGAATAATACATGATAGATAAATAAAATGTTTGGTACTTAAGCTTTAGCTGCAAGTGCTTTAAATTCTTTTATGATACTAGTATTGATAGATATTAATTTCTTATGGGATCCACTTTGCTAATATGGAATGCAGAATTTTTATCTTAACTGCTGTCATTGCTGATTACTACATGTATGTTATTGTTTGGTTCCCAGGGAAACACAGATATGTCATCCTGAAGGATGGCTGTGTGTATTACTTCAAGAATGAGACATCTGAAAAGCCATGTGGAGCCTTTTCTCTATCAAGCTATACCAAGTAAGGACCTTGATCAGGGCAGATCACAGCGAAGGGTGAAAGGGAAACAAAATGTGCATGAGTTGGCTTTGTACCAAAGTTCGACATAGAGGAAGCTAGATTTCAAATGTTTGCAGATATTGGGACCTGACAACAATCATCCTATCCTTCCTATCACCCCATTCTTCCTTGTCTGTTGCAAAGATAAGCTTTTTCCTCTGTATTTAGCCAAATTATCACAGTCATAGATTCAGTCCACTGTATATGAAGTTATTTGGTTTTAGACTTTGGAAAAACTGTTTTATGCATTAGATTTTCTTTGAGAAATTGGAACAATTTGATGTATAACATGCATCGTTTGAGTTTTATTTTACTCTTTTCCCCATAAGAATAATGAGGGCAGAGGACGTGAAGACAGCAGAGTTGCCTTGGCCATTTAAGCTCATCAGCAAATATGGACAAATGAGAACGTGGTACTTCTCTGCCTCTAATGAGCAGGACATGCAGGTTTGTGGGACCACTTCAGTAATAGAACATGGGATGGCTATAGGGGAACTTATCTGCAATAGAAACATAGAATTGAGAATGTGTGAAATAGTTAGTGCAACATTGGCTTTTGTTTTTTTCTGGGGAATAAGGTAGCAAATGACATTCATGAAATAATACTAACTGTAAAATTGAAGCAGCATATTGAATAATCTTACAAATTGCTAAAAGATTCAAACAATGAATATAAGGCTGCAAAAGATAGACTGATATGCAACACAGAAGAAAGCGGACCCAAAGATAAGAACTTTGCAATAGATCTGAATCAGCTTACAGATGTGACGTATGTGACGTTTAGGGCTATTTAGAAGATGCTGTAGGGCTAATATCTAATGTGAACTAGGATTTTTGTCATGGTCAAAATGAGACCAACTGGGGCAATGTGTTACTATCATTTAAAGGGTTGCAAGTAAACTCCCAACTTTCCTATTGAATAATGCATTACTCGTACATCCTCTTTGGTACATTCAGCACTGGATGCTGAACTTGCAGAAGGAAATGGATGCAGTGAACTCATGTACCAGTTCACAAGGTGCCCCAGGGGTGGGCCACACTACTAGGACTAGTGGAGGTGGGCGGAACCCAGGTGTGGTTGTTCCTGATCCAGCCTATGGTGATGGCTCAGGATTACCAATATACCATGATGCTGATGAGGAGGACCACTTCTATGAAGGTAAGCTGATCTGCGTTGGATCTGATACGTTAACAAGAAGGGCTTGTGTTAAACAGTCCTGTCCAAGACAAGATGTCTTGCAAAATGCAGTTTTCAACATTTGTAATAATTTATGCATGTATCACTCATATTACATAATCCATATATGATGTACACTGAAGAAATATCATTTGAGATTGACAAAATGTTTGAAAAATGCCCATTCTTTCTGTTCTTCCCATGACCACTTCTATCTGCTCCAAGTACAGCACATTATGCTCTGTAAGCAGAACAGAGTAAGATTGAGTTTATTTTTCAAATAGACCCAGACGAGGACCTGGCAGAAGAAGAGGACTACCTGCAGGTCAGGGATGATAACCCCAGAGTAGCACCTGTTGGAGCAGAAGCTGCTCAGGACCACAGAATGTTCCCAGGTTAGTGATGTGTTCTGTTGTTGACTTGTGTACAGTATACTTCACCCTCCATGGGTCATGATGCTGGGGTCATATCATTATGCTAGGTAAATGTTTTGGAAGGCTGATGCATTTTGTTTTGGTTTGTTTGCATGCATGATTTTAAGAGAAAGCTTAAAAAGCTATGACTGAATTTTCCTGCAGACAAGCCATTGCCACCGACGCCAACCTCCAGGGTGACGCCAGCCTCACAGGGGTTTGGACAAGCAGGGACTGCTAGACCACCCTTTCCCCTACCCAAGAATCAGAATTCCGGGCCAACCAAGCCCCCACCAGAAACACCTGTAGGGGGACAAAGGAGCCCCAAAAAAGCACTGGTCCCTCCTCACATGGCAGGGGTTCCCTCCTTGCCCTCACGTCATGCTGAGTCGAAGGGCAAAGTACCATCTCCTCCATGGAAAGAACTTAAAGATGTGAAAAAGGCCAGTGAACCTATCAACATCACTCCAGGCAGGACTGCTGGCAGGACAGTGGGACCAAGAGAGGCTGGAGTAGGAAAACATGCAAAGAATAAAAAAAAAGAAAACCCTATGGTCGGAGCTCTTGTTGCAGAAATGAACCAAAGGTTTGGGGAGAACTGGCAAGCAGCAGGAGGAACAGCCAAACCAATACCTCCAGATAAACCTGTTTCTGCAGCAAAACCTGACCTTAAGCCAAAGCCAGGCCTCCCACCCAAACCAGGAACTTCCCCAAAGCCAGGATTAGCACCCAAGCCAGGACATCCTCCTAGGCAAGGCACAAAACCACTTGTACCACCACACAAGCCACAGGTGGGTGACTATTGCTGCACTGCAGTCATAGTATCTTAAGTGGTGAATATTGGGCTAGGATAGGTTTGTTTTGATCTAGGTTTGGGGGTTCAACTCTTCTCTGTGGGTGTCTGTCTCATGCATTCTGGCTTTGGAAAAAAAGAGAAAAATATCTTCAATACATGTTATTCATTATTGGACCTGTTGGCTTTAAGTCCAGTGCAACTTTGAATGTTCCCTTTGTCTGTCTCCCCCCCCCATCTCAGGTTGAAGTTCAGGGGATCATGGAGGACAGATATGAACATGAAGATGAGGAGGAGGTGCCTGTAGAAGACCCAGGAATCAGGTATTACTTTTTATGCCCAAACCTTCAATACATTTAAAATACTAGTATTCAAAACATTAAAGCAGCTTTTGAGACAATTTCTTCATGCTTTCTTCAGAAGGACTCTGAAGCACCCCTAAACTATAATCTTCAGTATTAAGTTTAAAACTACTGAGACAGATGCTTCCTCTCTACAGGAGGACACCCCCTGAGGGCAACAGCTTCTCCAAGAAGAACTTTAATGAAAATCCTGAAAATGAGGTAAGCACAGGTATTGTATGCATCCATGATAAACCTTACAAACAACAATCTCATTGGGCCCCATTATACTCTGAAATGATCATGAAACTCATACTGCTTTTTATTCAGTGTGTTTTCTGTACTCTTCTGATAAAGATGCATTATTCAAACAAAGTCATGGTTGGTTCAGAAGTACTAAGAAATATTTTTGTTGATACATCACATACTCGGAAGCATGTAGTAAGTGGAAAAATTGCAGCTTACTGGCAATAGTGATGTGGTCTGTACTTTTCTTATTACAGACTGATGATGTCATGCCAGCTGATGTATCAGAAGATGTTGATATAGAGAAAGCAGAAAGGTAAGAGGAGTCTGTTTGGTACTTGCTCTTTGCAGGATGGACTAGGAAGGATTATCGTGATGTGTAAAACAAGAAAGCTTCTGAAAAAAGCTGGCCGGTGCGTATTTTGGAAGAAGCCTGGATGTTAAACAAAATCACACGAAAAAAGAGTTTTTAAACATCGAATTACTGAATTGGTCTTTCTTCTATTAAAAAAATACTACATGAGATTTGTCTAACAAAGAAAAAAAAAATTTAGCAAGTGGGGTTTGAACCTACGATCTACGGAAGATAGGTACCGTGCTGTAGACCGCTCGGCCACGCTGGCTCGATTACACAACTGCACATATAGAAGGGCTATTTGCTTAAAGTGACCGATCCATGCATCCATGCATCCATACAACCGCTTCTCCCGTCTCATAGCCGGTGCTACGCACTGGCAAAAATTCAATAGACAGGAAAACAAAACTTAAAGGGGCTACTCTTCAGCCTAACTACTCAGAAAGCACATTTAGTTGAATAGAACAATATATTCACCAGGCCATCATTGGTATATAACAAAAATTCTAAACCTTTTTTACATTTCATCAGCCTTTGTAGCCTCTAAGGAAAATGAAACATTCCAAAGCAGCTATGCTGGTTGAAGTCAAATTTGCTGAAGGTGATTTTCTCAATAATTACAGCCTTGGTGCTGAAATGCCATCCAATCAAAGTATTCAAGTATATGCTGAAATTTGCTTAACAGCTTCACCTCATACAGGTAACGTATTTGATCATGGCAACTCTGGGAGGGCATATTAGCCTGTACATGTATATCAAATAATATACAAGCAAATATGATCTCCCACAGTTACCATGGCTAATAACTAGGCATATACGTCGATGTAGGTTAGACATCCAGTGACGAAGGATAGTGGATTCTATCCGAAACGTCTGACCGTTTCAAAACCATATCCAGTTGCTTGAGTAACTATTTTTGGCGTAACTAGGCATATACATGTATATTTTTTGTGTCTTTTTCCAATGCAGCCGTTTGAGGTGGAGTCAGGTGGATGGGAAGTATTTTCTTAGACCAAGTAAGCAGGACAAAGGGAAAATGGTAGGTCTGCCTTATGTTCATTACTGATAACATGTTGTTATTAGTAATGACTGGAAACAACCGACGTTAAACCGGATAGTGAGTGGGAGTGGATGGCACTTTTGGATCAGTGAGGCGTGTAACCTCTGAAAATGAGTGCCATATGTAAGGATTACAGTTGTTTGGCGAGTTTGTTGTATATAGAATAAATATATATTATGTTTGAGAAGGCCACACCTTATGGATGTTTAAGAGCCCACTATATGTCTCAAAGAGAGTAGGAAATACTTTGCTGTGTGATGGCTAAGATCAATGTCTTTTCAGCTTGTATTTTCTAACTTGAGGAGGTACCAAGTGGGTTTTTCAAGATATTTAGTTTAGGATAGCTTAGGATGATGATAATTCGCTTACTGAGAATCAAAACAAAACAGTGCATGTGAAACACTTTGCTTGGAGGTCATACTAGCACACTGATTTGTTATCATTTCATGATGTTTAATGCATTGTTTAATGCATAATCATAAGTCACATTTGTTTTCACATGCAGGTTCTTGTTGTGTATGATTGTGCTGGCCAGAAGTGCCGGAAATTCAAGATGTATGGATTGGTGAGTTGTATAAGTAAGAGGGGTGCAACTACTTTCTGCATTTTCATTTTATAAGGCACTGGTCTTATGTTTAAGGTGAGATACTAATTAACTTCCTCTTAAAAAATTGTCACTGTTATTGAATAGAGTCGTTACTTCTAGGAGAATGTCATTTATCTAAGGCTTTTGGGTATTGTACTACAAATGTATGTGCTCATTTTTTCCCAAATTGTCCTTCTAGGGTTCTCAGGTGCATTTGCACAAAGGCGAGCCAACATTTTCCTGCATTCCTGACCTACTGAGACACTACCAGTACCACAACCTGCCTGTATCAGATGAAGGGGTGATCAGGCTGACTGAGCCATACAAAGGACATTAGCAGCATGGTCATATCCCTGGAAGCTATTGTCTGTTTTTGAGGATGAGTGATGACCATCTTTTCATCCTTTCACTTTGGCCTGTAAAGTAATGATTGGCAGTGGGTCTCCCATCCATTGCCATTAGCTAGCAGTGGTATAGAACTACAAGATGATGATATATAAAGCAAAATAATCTGTAAAGATATGCATTGGGGTTATGTTTGCTGCGGGCAGAAAATCTGTAAGCCATCCTGTTTGTACTAAATAATGATGGTGCTTTTAGCCCAAATGACAGTATCTTGGCAAGTTGACATCTTTACGTGATTTTACCATTTTTCTCTCTGACCCCCTTGATTTTACATATTTTACAGGCCAGATGTCAGGTCTGCCTGATACTTGTCTGAATCATAGGGAGGATTGAGGGAAGGAAGGATCTGAGTTTGTTTGGTGCAATGTTGGATATCTTGATGCATCTCTAAGCAAATAGCCCTGAGGGTTGTGATGTGAACCTACCTGCACTTTCAAATCTGATGCTGTGCCTTTTAGCCCTTTGGAAATTTTGTACATTTGAATTCGAACATCATTTCATTGAGCTGTGAATTCAAAGAGCTGTATAAGTCTTCCACTGTGTAAAAAAAGTGTAACTTGTATGCAATACAAGATTGCAGTTTTAATTGTCTATTGTCTGAAAATTTTTGTTGTTGCTGAACAAATCATTCCAGAATTTTTCAATGAAAAAGATCATTTTAGCTGCTTATGTGTTATATGCTTTTGTATGCTATTTTGTAATCTGATGCTGTGCTTTTTAGCCCTTTGGAAATTTTGTACATCTGAATGTGAGAATCATTCCATTGTCAGCTAATTCAAAGAGCTGTATAAGTCTTCCACTGTGTAGTTGTAAGTTATATGCAATGCAAGATTGCAGTTTTAATTGTCTATTGTCTGAAATTTTTTGTTGTTGCTGAACAAATCATTCCAGAATTTTTCAATGAAAAACATCATTTTAGCTGCTTATGTGTTATGTGCTTTTGTATATCATGTCATATGGAGGATTGTCTTTTAATGTACTATCCCTGCTGTATATAAAAGTCTCAACGAGGATCAGAAGTATCTTCTGTACAGAACAAATAATTTTTCTTGTTACTATAAGCATTCAATATGCTTCAATCACATAAACTATACTGGTATACCTGCCATGTCATGGTATCACCTAAAAGTATATGTACTGTGTTTACGTATGCCAATGCTGACCTTTTAGTATACCCTGTTCTCCTAGGGCCCAAATACAAACCAGGGGGTATCTGATCAGCTTGTGAATTAGGTATGTCTCCATGTGTCCATCTCTATAGCCTTTTTGTTAAGACTTTGTGAAAGAATTATGTAACAAATATCACACTTGCCTGCCTTATGTCAGGGATATATGTACTCCACTCAACTGAACTTAAGAATAGTATTAGTATGCCCATGTGTGGCTTATGTTACAGTGCATTTATTGTTATCATTTTGCAAATGTTACAGTGTCATCAATATCCAGAATGATGGAGGGATTAGGGTCAGTTAACTTCAATATGCTGGAACAATTTCAGGTAGAATTTGCCACTCAAATCCAGCATGCAGACTCGTTTTGCAGAACATGTGGAAACGTCTTACATTCGCTTGCAAATGTAACTTTATAGCATTGTTTAGGCCATGTTGACTGGATTATATGGATGACATCCATGGTATTTTGTTGCCCAATTAGATTTCATAATGAAGGCAACTTTTTTTCCCAAACGTTTTTTATTCGCATGCTCGCATTAGTTTTGGGGTGGGATGTCATTCACATGACCTAATTAATCAAATTAGTTTTAAGGCCACACCAATTTGAGTTGTTGCTTCTTGGATTTTTTTATCAAAAATATCAAGCAACAGGGCGATTAAGCATTTTTTTTAAATAATGTGAAAAAAGTCTGGGGTAAAGATAAGGACATACATAACATATAAAAGACATTTTCAGCTGGAAAAAAACACTACCACTGTACAATATTTGCATCTATGTATGTATTTATGTCCTTCATGAATGAAAAAAATATAACTTCAATGATTGTACCCAAATTGTATTGAGCTTGTAAAGGCACTTCTAATCACATTACTGTTGTCAAGTTGTTGAATGGCTTCATAGTAATTTAATGGTGAAAATTTCATAAATAGGAAGTGTTATAATTTTCATTTCAGGAAAAATAGGAGCAGGAATTCTGAGGACCAATTATTTGAATTGGTGTGGCCTAAGTATTGCTTAGGTCTTATGATTTTAAAAAGTGTGATTTAAGATTGATTTGTGTAAACATGTGTATGACATTAATTTGCTGTGTGCTCTAGGGAAGTGAAACTATGCAGGAGACAAGAAGTCCCATACATTGTCCTACATTCAGCTAGGTTTGTTTTTATTGTTTTGTTGTTCTGAAAGTTGCTTCTGCATGGTCATAGTTGGGGGAAATGTTGCTATAACGTTATAGTTAAGGACAGATTAGAAGATCCTGCCAAGCCCAGGACCAGTTGCACTAAAATTATTTGTGACATATTCTTAAAGGAATAGATAATGATAATAGTAAAATATCTGGATATCTAGATAATAAGATAAATAAATGAATTGTAAATAAACTTTTTGTGGCTTTAAACGTCATTCGTTTTGTTTCTGGTGATCCTGTCCGCATTTGGTACATAATCTTGAATGTGATTAGAATAGAGAGTGAAAGTACACATAACAAAATGTCTTCTTATAGCACGTTGTACATACTTCACAATAGATCCTAAATGAATAATGATTAAAATACAAGCAAATGCACAATGTTAACTTTGCACTGAACTATATCATACGTCACAACAAATGTCAAGACCTATCTGGCCTCTTTTGTCAGAAAGGTGTCTTTTGGAGCTGTGAAAAGGTACTAGGTACAATTGTACATTCTCGTCCTATTTAGGAACACTACGGGACATTAGTCATCGGCCACCACTGCTATGACATCTGCAGCAACGATAGCCGTGTTTTTAGAGTCGTCTTTGCTCTCAATGCTCGCCATGCTTGCTGTTGACACATTTGTGATATTACTTGTGCTGCAGCTGAGATTAGCTCGGCACATCTGGAACCCGCTTTGCTGCATTCCGCCTGGAGAGGGCAAGCGGTTCTTACCACGGACGATGCTGGCGCGCCCCTTACGTTTGTTGTCAGCCGCCTTGTCCCGGGGTGACGTCATGAAGGAGATACTGATGAGGAAACCTTGTGAGGAGTTCAAGATGATGAAGATGTACCTGAAACAAGAGAACTGTGTTGTTTCGAGGAATAATGTAGGGAGGGGAAATAATGAGAGAAAGAGAGAAGGAAAGAATACTCAATACGAAAGTATGTGAAAAGACAAATCAAGATGCCGATGGGGTGCGTCATTTTTATCACAAAAGTGAAAAAAAAAAGATCTCCAGATATCAGAAGTATACTACCGGTATCATTTCGCTTTGGACAAAAAACAAAACAAGGAAACCATATTAAACATACGGTGGTATCTAGTTAAAACGAACTAGCCTGGAACCCATCCGTAGTCAGTTACCTGTTGAAGCTATCAAATACGGATAGATGCCAAGCTACAAATAAACATCAAAACGGTAAAGGGGATGCCTGTAAGAAACATAGCACATGACACATGACATGGCACATCACACATGAGCTGTAGAAATGAGAGGCAATCTCACCACAACGCGTCCTGTTGTGTTCCTGCGGCGATGAAGCCGACGATCCAGCCCAGCCCCATGAGGGTGGAGATCTTGAGGAAGGCCTGTAGCTGGGAGTAGGTGGCGCCATGGCGGGCACGCGCCGTCCGGATGGACGACACCGTGATGTTCAGAACCGTGTGGATGAAGAAGTACATGTTACTCGCCAACACCAGTCCTATAGGCGCCACAAATGTCACCTGGGTGTACGGGAGAGCTTGCATCAGACATAGCATTATCAGCAATAGTCTCATTCGCATACCCTCTTCGAGCGACGGCGTTTATTGTTTGGGGGAAGTGTTGATTCGCGATTTTCAACATTTGCAAGGCTCTTAATCTCTTATCCTAGGAGACGGAAATATCTAATAAAGGGAATCTTACTGCAGAATATCGGACGGCCATTGGATATTATATAGCCTATATAAACTTAATGTTTTTGTCCACCTTACCAGTTGCACCATAATCAATACTTTCAAAAGTTTGGCACCGTCAGGTGATGATTTGAACGATCTTAATTTTGTCACTTTTGTATTAGGTTTTTTAGTCTTTTAAGTGACGTTACGTCAGTGGCCCAGAGGAGGCACTGCGTTGTGAGAGTAAAACGTTCGAGTGCAATGAAGCTAACAGCGAGCAGTAGCGGTTTGTTTAGTCGACATGGCAACTGCGGTTTTTTTTATATAAAACTGATATGGCACGGAGGCGGCGTGGGGCGCTTGTGTTACAGCACACAGGAGGCCAATTATGTTTACGTACATTTAATCCGGATATTGAATGCCACGCAATTACTACAGATCCTCACCTCCAGTGTATTTCCATCAAATATAGCTGGGTTTTCTCATTAACGCAGATGGTCTAATGCAATATTTTCTACATCAGTGGTTCTAATCATTATCATCCCGACATAGCATACTGTTCAAGCAACCAGATTAGTTTATCATCCGTTTTTCCTGGATGATTAGAGATTTGATCCGCTATAGCTTACATGGGCAGGGTATTTGGTGTATCACTGTGATTAGTCACTGGGCCTCCTTTTAGCATGGGAGGGCGCTAATATATTGGTATGGACACAAACGTATCAATCAACCAACAAAGCACACTAGCATTGCAAATCGCAGTTGATGACATCTGTCAATCAAACCTATAATTGTAACACTAGTTGCTCTACAACAGAAATTGGCTAATTCTCGCTACTCCAAACGTTACTGATTACTGACCACCAGGGCAACGGGGTTCTTGATCCAGCAGACATCTGTCCCGTAACCCAGGAACTTCGACTCCAGGCTGAACTCGACGATGGTGCTGATAGTTACGATCAGGCAGGGGGCCAACCAAATGTAGCACATGTAGCCCTTTACACTCCTGTAATACACAGCACAAACACACCTCATTACTACTCTCCCTCCCTTTTTCTCTATCCCTCTCCTCCTTTAGATGGGTACATGTGTGAATTCCGCAGTTTCCTGCAGACTTTAGATCCTGTACCCAGCAGATTTGCCAAATTACATCGTTATGGTAAAAAGTATTAAGGAAGAGAAGCTACTTAGATTTAGATGACTCAACAGTTCGAGGCTGCTGTTAATTTTCTTAAAATGGCTCAAACCCTTGGACGGAAATGGTGGCATGTTTGTTTTAACTAAACTTAAAAGCAGCAACAAGAATTGCCCACAGGGCGATGTACATGTAGAACACAAACATAATATACCCCTCTTAAAGAGATATTTCAAGGGACTGCACACCCACCTGAACACCATGGCTCCAGAAACCCGTCCCAGCGTCCGAAACAGATCAAAGGCCAGAACGTTCATGGTCAGGAAGGCCACCAGGAACATGTAGTGCGTCAGGATGGCTAGAAACACGCAGAATTTTCCCAACGGGATCTCGTCGGAGAAGACGAAAATTGTCTGCGCGACCAACAAGGAGCAGGTCAAGTTCAGCTTCAGGATGTCCGGGATCTTCCTGTACATCTTCTTCACCACGGCGGCGGCGATGAATACGAGCATACTGACAAAGGAGAGGCTGCTGAGGGCGAGGGTCAGGATCTCCTGTGGTGTGTACCCCTCCGGCAGTGCGCTCGAGAGCGACACGGTGAAGTTTGAGGAAAACTTGAGGAAGTCGTTGCAAATGAAGACGAAGTTGCCAAATCTGACATAGTGCTCTTCGTCGACGACCAGCCCGGAGAGGAGTAGACGTAGTGTCCCGTTGGGATGGAGAATTTTCCATTCCTCTTTATCAAACGGTACGAAGCCGGTGCCGCAGTCAGGGACATGTAATTCATCTTCGACGAACGTGTCCAAATCTCCTGATGTTGAATTGTACTTTTCATAGTCATCTTGAAATGATTCCTCTATTGCTGTCACTATTTCGTCATCCAAGTGTCCGACATTCAAAGCGTCTTCGATACTGTGTTCCAGGTCTTGTATGCTTGGTTCATCAGGTGCCGAGTCTAGGCTTTGACTGAAGTTGTCTGCGGTTGTTGCCATGATTGCTGTGATAGATAGAAAGTGCTTTTCGCTCTCTATTCCGTGGGGTCTTTGAGATGTGGAACTATCCTGACCATCGGTATAGACGCGTTTCTGATCTGCTTGTCCCTGATTTCTGTGCTGTTCGGAGTTGGCCAAATTTTCCACGTCTGTAGAATTACTTGTTTGGTTTTCTGGTTCGTTTGGAGGTGAGGGAAAGACTACGACATTCCGAACTGTCGGCTGTTTATTTTGGGTGGATCCAATCGGTGTAGTTGTGTCTGGTTCAGGTGTCGAATTAACTGTAGAAGCAACAGTCCCGCTGTTTATCATGCTTCCTATATTCCTGTTCAATGTCCCGTTTCGACCTGTCTGTTCCGTACTCTGGCAGTTAGCAGAATGACTAATAATGGCAAGAACCACAGTCAGAGCTGACACGATGATTTTAAATCCACTTACCCTTTGTATTGCAGTGTAGCTGTGGCAGGAAACAATAGGCGGTGACATTTCTGGGCCTGATACAATCGTCTTGCAGGAGAAAAGTTTTCAGAGCACGGTCTGTCCTTGGTGCTGAAAATCTGTTGGACTCCTCTCACAGCGCGATAGTAGTGCCTGCCACAGAGTGTGCAGATGTGTAGGCGGTCATTCGTAATTTAGAGTTTGCTCCGCCTATCCATGACGTATTTCAAACCAATACCAATTATGGTAGATGTTTCTGGTTGAAAGCACAGGATCAAATAAACACGCTCCATAATAGGGCATATCGGCAAGCTTGGCAACGGTGTTTACAGCGTAGTTCCCACCGCATGGAAACGTGCACTTTCTTGGGTGGCCTTAATTTCTGGCATCTTATCACGCTTTTCCTATGTGGTATATTTACAGAAGATGGCGATGGCAACTGATACTCAGCTAATGAACCCTGTAATGTCATATTTTTCCTATGTTTCAGGTACCAGAGTAGGTTGTTACACAGACTTCTTTCAGTTTGATTCCTATCAAGTCAGGGTGGGATGTCACGGGGGTGGCTGATATCGTATTAGGAAATCTGTCATTCAAGTAGCAAAATACAAGGGACACGGGTTCTCTCTTTTTACGTAGAAAATAAGTAGATGTAAGCTAAGGCTGTATAGGTGCCACTTAATCCTTATTTGACGTCAATTGACTACGCAGAGGATGACAAACTTGATGCTCATGTGTCGAACTAATCAGCACTTCAAAATTTACAAGGTGAAAAATAAAAACATTGAATCATTGAGATGCATAGTCATGCTTTAATAATACTGTTCCAATATTATAACTCTGCAAAGCACCAAAATACAACCGAAATGATTGTGATAAGCTATCTGATTTTAGTGGATACCTTCCGATAAGCATGACAACTAAAAATACATGTAGTTCAAAATGGCTTCATACGCCAGCCTTCCCATAAGTGCAGCAAGACAACTAAAAATACATGTAGTTCAAACTGGCTTCACGCAATTGATTCATGAACTGGAAATGTAATAATGTTAACTGTAACTTGAGAGTGAAAACAGATAAATGAACTTTTAGAGAAATGTACTTTTTACTGCCTTGCTAAATTTTTGTCTTTACCATAATTTCATTGAACATAATAAATCCAGGACTACTGGCTCAAGGTCCATTTCAAGATATTGATACATACATGATGTATACAAAGATAATCATCATCATATATATGTAATGCCTCAATAACAAATTAGCAGACAAATTTGTCTTTCAAACTTGGGACCTCCAATTTTCATGGCACATCTCCTGATGTTACAACGTTATTACCAACATGAAGCTCCACCAGGTGCCCAGTGTTAGAACTGCAGCTGCCCTGGCTCCAATAAAATGCACAGTAAGGCTTATTGTCCCTTAATACTACTCCAGTACCACTGCATGTCATAGTCTTGCTGGGTTGATTTGGACGTTCAATTTCAACTTTAGCTGGGAAAGGCTGAGTTCTGTGTTCTTGCTCTTCAAAATCCATCATGTCGGCCTTGTGGTAGGGAGTGGGACACATGAAGTCGAAGCTTTCAGCAGATACAGAGTTATCATCTACCTCACTTCCATCTGTATGTTTCATCACACAGATTTGTGATGACTTGGGATTGACATGTTGGAGGTGCAGCTGTGCATTGGACGGTGCAGCTTTTGAATGTCCCTTTTTGTGATTCTTGATATGTTTTCTCATTGTCTTGGGATTGATGCACTCATACTTGCAGCTGTCACAGTACAGTACAGGTCTGCTTCCATCATGATGGAATCCTTTGGGTTTGTCAGCATTTAGCATCTCCTTATGCTGCTTCATATGTCCTAACAATATGCTGTGCGCAGTACACTGATAATCACAGAGCTCACAGATAAATATTGGTTCAGCGTATGTATTTGGTGGTTCAGTGTTCGACCCCTGTCCCCCTCTGTGTGTTTTCCAGTGTTTTCGCAGTGTCTTGGGATTGAGGCATTTATAATTGCAGATCTTACAACTGAGTGTAGGTCTGTGGTTCTTCCTTATGTGTTTGGCCAATTTTTCAGGTTGGGTACATATGTACGAATCACAGAACTCACACTTCAGTATTGCTTTACGGTCCATGTTTGACTGCCCTTCGTACCAGTATGTCAACTGCTGAAATTCTGGCACTGCTGCTGAGGTAAGCAAGAAGCCACAAAAAAAGTACAAGTCTGGGATTGATGTACATGTAGGAAGTGATGAGCCTAAGATTTCCTTTGCAAGGTCACTTCACTTCCTGAGTCAATTCAGAAACCATCACCATCTGATACTGGGGCAATCCAATTGTTACCTGTAAATAAAAGTGGGTATCATGGTAAACCAGGGAGCTTTCATCATCAATGGCTAAACTTGTATTCGAGCTTCAAGAGAAATTGGGGACGCTACACTAAACTTTAGGCCACATCAAATTTATTTGTTGCTTCTTGGATTTTTTCAGAAAAACGTTGGACCGACAGGTCGAAATTTTTTTTTTCAAGAGGTCAAGAGATATACGGCTTGATTAAAAAAAATTTTTAAAAGCCAGAGGAGTTTAATGGCACGTTTTATTCAATGCGAATCTCTTCCTTTGATTTGTTACTAATGATCTTAAAAAAGGCATTGTTTTTAGACTGGAATTATGTGTTACATGTATGTGGCTGAGAATGCCAATATTGACAGGTTTGTGAGCAAAACATATTATTTTTCCTCGGGACTTTTTTTTTGGAAAATGAAAAAAATGGATAGGCGAATCCGAGAAGTAATAAAATTGGTGTGGCCCCTTTTTTATTGCAACAGATAAATACGGAACATGATGGCGGCACACTCAAGCTCAACATGCTTATTTTCATGCCGTCATCAGAAACAAACTGAGAGTACAAAAGAACATTGAAACAAATACAGACAAGCAAAGCATATAACAAAAGTAATGTTAAGTAACACCATGTGTGGCCCTTTGAAGTAAAGCAGAAAATCCAACGGTTTAAATAAAAAAAAAAATTATCAGTATCCCCAACTGCCAAATTATCTGCTCTCTCACACTACATGCCGAATTGAATGAGGCGGAGAAGGAATGGGCTTGGTAGAGTTTTAATGCATTGTGCAATCAAACATGGAAAACCACGTGGTGGGTGGGCGGGTGAAACATTTACGCTACAGTAGGATTTGCTGATGACGTGACGAACGCATCCTGACGCGACTGGCCTCCCTGGCGGGGGCTGCTGGTTGTGTCACGTTAGGTCAGCGTTCGAGGCGCTAATTAACTAATGTGATCTGCGCATGCGCTCACATATTTCCAATTATCTGCTCTCTCACACTACATGCCGAATTGAATGAGGCGGAGAAGGAATGGGCTTGGTAGAGTTTTAATGCATTGTGCAATCAAACATGGAAAACCACCAGGACCAAGCCCGTAGGGAGGAAGAGTGAGGTGTTTGGAGTGGAGAGAGCGGAGGCGTGGAGGGAGCGCAAGGCAGACGGCTAACAAAGTGTAGAGGCGAGAATTAACTTTCAATCGTACTCGAAAAATTAACTCAACTAGCTAGTTCTCGAAAAATTAACTCAACTAGCTAGTAATTAGCAAGAACAGGGCACGCATGTACTTGGTGAACTAGACAAGTCCGAGGCATACATACCTATAGGCTACTAGATAAGAAAAGAAGGCGTACCTATCGGCTAAAACAACAAGGACGGGGTTTACCTTAACGCTTAACATATAACAGTCAGTTGCAAATAACTTGGGATGTTCTGCTATACTGGCAGAGGCACATAGTGAGGTAAATAGGTGAAATGAACCTATCAAGTGACCGCAACGCCCTGAAGGAATAACTTCACAGATGGTGAAGGACTCAGTCTGTAACAGTCAATGACTCAGTCTGTAACAGATGTATACAGTCAATGTGGGGTGTGGTCTCGTAGATACATATGGCACAATAGGAGTTCATACGTGTGTAGAAGAATTGTAGTTCGTGCATTGAATTCGAACCCTCCCCGTTTGTGGGAGCGTCCGACGCCCGGAGATGCGTAGAAGACGTTAGATGACCCTCAGAGATGTGTGACGCGAGAAGAAGCTGGCCTCCGGTGCAGCAATCTTGTACACGCTGAAACGCGGCTCAGAGAAGCAGGGTTGTTGGATACCTGTCTACCTACGTCTTGAGAGGAAAAGCCGTCATGAGGCTTGTCACAGCTTTTAAACCCGGCGACCAAACGCATGTGAGTAGAGACTGTCCTTAGAGAGTCGCGGAGCAGCAACTGGTAGACTTGAACGGCTGATCATAGGCCAACTTTCATGAGGAAACACTGTCCGTATGCGTGTCGTCTTGAACACTAGATGACCGAACTCCAGTGGGGCAACACTGTCCGTAAAAGGGTCAATGTTGGACACTTTAGCGAGCGAACTTCCGTGATGAAAGAGTGTCACGCTATAGCACTTAGCGATCGCGAGGGAACTACTGTGAGGAGACACCGTCGGAGCGCTATGGGTTAACACTCGGCGAGCTAACTCCCGTGAGGAAACGCTGTCCGTAGGAGTGTCAAAGTTTAATTGGCTGGCTAACTCCTGTGAGGAAGCACGGCCCATAGGAGTGTCGCTGTATAACTGTCTGGCAAACTCCTGGGAGGAATCATTGTAGGAGGGTCACTGTTGCACACCTGGCAAGCGAACTCCGGTGAGGAAACGCAGTCCGAAGGAGCGTCGCTGATGAACTGACTAACGCTATGAGGAACACTGGTCAGAGGAGTGTCCGCAGGAGTGGCACAGTGTGACTGGCAAACAAACTCTTGTGAGGAGACTATGTCCGTGGGAGTGTCACTATGTAATAGCTGACGAGATACCTCCTGGAAGGAAGCAATGTCCGTAGGAGTGTCACTGTGGAACTGGTTAGCTAACTCCTGTGAGTATGATGCGCGTAGGAGTGTCACTATTTAACTGGCTAGATAACTCCTGTGAGGAGAATTCTGTCCGTAGGAGTGTCACTGTTTAACTGGTTACCTAACTCCTGTGAGGAAACTCTGTCCGTAAGAGTGTCACTGTTTAACTGACTAACTAACTCCTGTGAGGAAAACTTTGTCCGTAGGAGTGTTACTATTTAACTGGCTAGCTAACTCCTGTGAGGAAGCGAAGTCCGTAGGAGTGTCACTATTTAACTGGCTAGCTAACTCCTGTGAGGAAAACTTGTCCGTAGGAGTGTCACTGTTTAACCAGCTAGCTAACTCCCGTGAGAAAACTATGTCCGTAGGAGTGTCACTATTTAACTGTCTAGCTAACTCCTGTGAGGAAAACTATGTCCGTAGGAGTGTCACTGCTTAACTGGTTAGCTAACTCCTGTGAGGAAACTATGTCCGTAGGAGTGTCACTGCTTAACTGGTTAGCTAACTCCTGTGAGGAAAACTCTGTCTGTAGGAGTGTCACTATTTAACTGGTTAGCTAACTCCTGTGAGGAAACTAGATCCGTAGGAGTGTCACTGCTTAACTGGTTAGCTAACTCCTGTGAGGAACCACTGTCCGTAGGGGTGTCACTGTTTAACTGGCTAGCTAACTCCTGTGAGGAAAACTCTGTCCGTAGGAGTGTCACTATTTAACTGGTTGGCTAACTCCTGTGAGGAACCACTGTCCGTAGGAGTGTCACTGTTTAACTGGTTAGCTAACTCCTGTGAGGAAAACTCTGTCCGTAGGAGTGTCACTGTTTAACTGGTTAGCTAACTCCTGTGAGGAAACGAGGTCCGAAGGAGTGTCACTGTTTAACTGGTTAGCTAACTCCTGTGAGGAACCACTGTCCGTAGGAGTGTCACTATTTAACTGGTTAGCTAACTCCTGTGAGGAAGCGAAGTCCGTAGGAGTGTCACTGTTTAACTGGTTAGCTAACTCCTGTGAGGAACCACTGTCCGTAGGAGTGTCACTATTTAACTGTCTAGCTAACTCCTGTGAGGAAACTTAGTCCGAAGGAGTGTCACTGTTTAACTGGTTAGCTAACTCCTGTGAGGAACTATGTCCGTAGGAGTGTCACTGTTCAACTGGCTAGCTAACTCCTGTGAGGAACCACTGTCCGTAGGAGTGTCACTATTTAACTGGTTAGCTAACTCCTGTGAGGAAACGAAGTCCGTAGGAGTGTCACTATTTAACTGTCTAGCTAACTCCTGTGAGGAAACGAAGTCCGTAGGAGTGTCACTATTTAACTGTCTAGCTAACTCCTGTGAGGAAACGAAGTCCGTAGGAGTGTCACTATTTAACTGGCTAGCTAACTCCTCTGAGGAACCACTGTCCGTAGGAGTGTCACTATTTAACTGTCTAGCTAACTCCTGTGAGGAAACGAAGTCCGGAAGAGTGTCACTGTTTAACTGGTTAGCTAACTCCTTTGAGGAACTATGTCCGTAGGAGTGTCACTGTTCAACTGGCTAGTTAACTCCTGTGAGGAACCACTGTCTGTAGGAGTGTCACTGGTTAACTGGCTAGCTAACTCCTGTGAGGAAAAGTATGTCCATAGGAGTGTCACTGTTTATCTGGTTAGCTAACTCCTGTGAGGAAAACTCTGTCCGTAGGAATGTCACTGTTTAACTGTCTAGCTAACTCCTGTGAGGAAACTGAGTCCGTAGGAGTGTCACTGTTTAACTGGTTACCTAACTCCTGTGAGGAACCACTGTCCGTAGGAGTGTCACTATTTAACTGGTTAGCTAACTCCTGTGAGGAAAACTTTGTCCGTAGGAGTGTTACTATTTAACTGGCTAGCTAACTCCTGTGAGGAAAAATTTGTCCGTAGGAGTGTCACTGTTTAACTGGTTAGCTAACTCCTGTGATGAAACTAAGTCCGTAGGAGTGTCACTGTTTAACTGTCTAGCTAACTCCTGTGAGGAAACTCTGTCCGTAGGAGTGTCACTGTTTAACTGACTAGCTAACTCCTTTGAGGAACTATGTCCGTAGGAGTGTCACTGCTTAACTGGTTAGCTAACTCCTGTGAGGAAACTAAGTCCGTAGGAGTGTCACTGTTTAACTGGTTAGGTAACTCCTGTGAGGAAAACTCTGTCCGTAGGAGTGTTACTGTGTAACTGTCTAGCTAACTCCTTTGAGGAAACTCTGTCCGTAGGAGTGTCACTGTTTAACTGACTAGCTAACAGCTAACTCCTTTGAGGAACCACTGTCTGTAGGAGTGTCACTGCTTAACTGGTTAGCTAACTCCTGTGAGGAAACTAAGTCCGTAGGAGTCCGTAGGAGTGTCACTATTTAGCTGTCTAGCTAACTCCTGTGAGGAAACGAAGTCCGTAGGAGTGTCACTGTTTAACTGGTTAGCCAGCTGTGAGGATATATACCGCTGGGGTTACACTTGGCGAGCCAACTCCTGTAAGGAAACACTGTCCGTAGGATCCAACATTTCAAACCCGGAGAGGCCTCGAGGAACCTCAGTCTACGAAACCAACTGAGGGTACAGGAACATGGCAAAATACGAGCCAGCGGTGTCAGTCTTCGCTGGATATTGGCAGACATATCATCTCAATATGGCGAGTCTAGTGTACGTTGGCGCACAGAAGGACTCAATTAGACAGGGGGTCTGAAATGGTGTGGACAGTCGGAATCCTGACCCTACCAATCTTGTTAGGTAATCCCGTACGACAGAGGTGTTTAAAATGAGGGGTCACGGTGTAGAGATCGTAATGAAGGACGTCTATCCGAGCGGGACCACGATCTAGGATCCACCAGTAAAGTTATGTAGTGAGTATAAGGAACGTCCGAACTGGCGCGACTTACGGTTTTGCGAGCTTGGAGTTAACAGTAAACAACCCCGGTGGGTGGTCTACTACTGCAGTCCGGCAGCCGCGGGTTGGATCCTACCACTTGCGCGAGCGGGGTGAAGGCCACTAGAGGTAGGGTTCCATTCAGTCATGACGCCCGCTGCAAGGATGATCCGGGAAGAAGAGTAGGATTCGCTACAGAGGCATGAGACACCTTCTGAGTGGATGGCGAATCTTGGGATGAGTGACGGCGAAGGCGACGTGAAAAACCGACGGTTACCCGTGACTGGTGAGATCGTCCGGCACGTCCGCATGTGCCCGGTGTTGATGAAGAGAATCGAGTTTATCAGAATCCCGGCCTCAAAACACGACCTGGCGACACCACGACTGAATCTTCGCCTGCTTGGAAGGCTCATCGACAAGCTGTGGGCCGGGGATACCGTGAAACATTTACGCTACAGTAGGATTTGCTGATGACGTGACGAACGCATCCTGACGCGACTGGCCTCCCTGGCGGGGGCTGCTGGTTGTGTCACGTTAGGTCAGCGTTCGAGGCGCTAATTAACTAATGTGATCTGCGCATGCGCTCACATATTTCCTTTGATGCCCCCCCCCCCCCCATCCATCACATTTTAGCAAATAAAAAGAAATAGAACCTTCTTATTACAAACATCCAACCTTGAATAGCTAAAGCCTTAAACGAGAGGCAAGTTTAAGGAAAATAAAAAGGCACGGGCGCACTTTTTTTTATTTTCACCCACCGCCTCATATCCTTGCCTGCACGTGAAAAGTTGACATGACAGAATTCCCAACTGGTCAACCGAGTGCTGTTTTCCAAAGTTTGCTCGATGTTTGCCACTTCCACGAGGCGACGAAGCTCGGCACGATAGTTTGATCTGCCTGTTGACAAAGTGCTGAACGTTACCTTTGAGAATATCTCCGCTGTTTGTTGTTGTTCTCACTTGACGACTTCAGTGTTCGAGATTCTCACTCATAAACTTCTACTGTAGAACAGATGACGTCATTTCCCATAGTTCTGTTAGACCGATACTGCCTACCCCTGCCCATCACAATTAGCGTTTCAACCAATGAGAGACCGGCACTTATGGTTTGACCAATGCGAGAGTGGTTGCATGTCTGTCATATATTAATTTTCATTTTTATATTTTCATTTTGCATTTCAGAGTTTTGACGGAGGTTGGTTAGACCACTATCGGACCGGTCAAGTCGTGATATCTCAAGAAAAGTTGTGATGAACTTGGCCACAATGCCTCCATGTTTGTCTTCCTCCTTTTCTGTGCCATCTTATTTACCAAAGATGTTCCTGTAAATACAATAAAGAAAATCTCTGGCACCATTGACAGGATATTCCTGTCAATAAGAATCTTTTTGACACTACCGGATGTAATGTTACCTATTCAGCAACATTCTATTGGCTGCCTATTGACAGGATGTTCTTCGTTAATATTATCTAAGTGACCCTGTCAACACTAATCCTGAGGATTATCCTGCAAATTTGTGCAAAACTAAGAATTGTTTACATTTTGAGCAAGAATAAGGCCATGTTGATTTGATTACATGGATGACATCTGTGCGCATCAGCCACAAAATGAGCCATAGATTGCAAAAAAATTATCGGAAAATATATACTTATGTCACCGTCAATTCCATGGTCAAAGAGGAAGTAAACGAAAGAATGAAAAATCTACTGTTTGGTATACCATATTGTGTGTTATGTTCTTATTCAACCTTCCTGACCACTTACAGTATATTCCATTTTGAAGGCACATTTTTTTGACAAACTTTTTGTTATTCACACGTTAGCATCAGTTTTGGGTTTCCCAGAGGATGTCATCCATATACAGTACATTTACAAGTATTTGCAAATCAGCATGGCCTAATTGACCTGAAATAATAATTGATTTAAAAAAATGTCCTGATCAAAATCGAACCCCACACCTTGTTAGGTGACCATTATACTAAGTATGCCAATGTACAAATTCTTTGGCTGTATGTTTCCTGAATTAAAGGTATTTCTGTCAACAACTCTCTTTTTTCCAGGATGTCAATATGCTGATTTTAGGCCTTACCTTCCATATATGTAATTTGAGGGAGCAAATATGGGAGTCCAAACTAAATACAAATGTAGGCTTTATTCTAGTAACGTTACCTAAATTAGCACTTCATATCCAAGGTAGACACAGAATCTATGACTGAACATGATTGAAGTTTAATGATTCCATTGTAAGAAGAAAACGCTACAAAGTACAGCTGCCCTTTCTACTAAATGTGTACAAAATGTACTACTAGCAGCAGTTAAGTTATAGATCGAAACTTGGATATGAAAAACATTGGAGACACAACAATGATCATGATAGAAAGTGTGCATTGAGGTACATAGAACTGCAGCTGTCTTATCATTTGTAAACCTCATCAATGTAAGTATAGTTTAATAGAGATCTGTTAGACCAAGGAGGTTAGAAGGAGTTCATATAAGTTTTTATAACCTGTTGATGGATGTAACCCCAGTGGAGGTAAGGGAACATTGGGAAAGAAACACCCACCAAATGACTTTGTTTAGTGTAGTTTTCAACCCTTGCTGACAGATGTCTAACATGATCCTTATGTAAACATTGCATGGACATATTGAAACTTCTTCCCATCAAAAACTGTATATCCAAGCTCCCAGGGTTAACAAATACAAGTGCATTGCATATTCTTTACTAAAAAAACGTCTTCTGTGCTTTCCCATCTGTATCAACGGTATTCAACATCAACATGATCAGCAAGAGTGCAAGTACTAGTTCATTATGTCATTAAAAACAACCAGACTTGCAGTCTTATGCACTGCGTGTATTTATAAATTTACAACAGATCTAAGGTTACCCTTCAAACATACAATGATCACCATAGTGCACTGACAATTCTTCATAGTTGATTATCATTACACACTCCAATGTACCTCTAATTCTTGACACAGTAAAGTCTGCTGTTTTTAGATCATCTGTATCCATTCAGCTTCACATGACTTCAAGAGAAACAAACAAAAATCTATCTCTAACATGCAAAGTTTAATACAAAGGGAACAGAACAGTTTCAACTATACTATCATAATTGCACCAAAAATGTATCAAATAAGAATTAGAGTTCTTAAGAATGGTGCCTTACAATAACATTATGTCTGGTGTATAAAGAACAAACAAGCTGGTTGCATACAATTCAGCTATACACAATGGATAACGTAAACAGCATAAAATGTAGCCTGTAAATCACCAAGAAATCATAACCAGAACTAAGCAAAATTCAACTTGCCAAAATAATATTAGGCTCTTGCTTAAATGTTGAAGATTATGGCATTAAAACATATTTATGACTTGAACTGAAGTAACTTCTATTGGAGTGATTTCTAGCACCTGTCATGATCAGCTTTGCTAATGTTCAGATAAATGCTGAAATTGCTGCTTGCATAAAACATATTTACATGTAACCTGATAATAATGAAGTAAACAATGAAAAAGATGCCAAACAAATGCAAATTAAGAGTATACTTCATGAATTAAAGAACCTTGTCTAATTGTTCCCAAGGATGGAGACAGTTGTACATCTTTCCCAAACTTTAACCTTATACCAAAAGAGTTTGACAGATTCAATTGAAGTATCTAGAGATGTGCAGTTTATAACAACTAATAGACACAGTTATAGCTTTATGTGGTAAGTGAAAATTACACAAATGCTTACATAACAATGATTTCTATATCAACAGTGATGGAGCTGTACTATGCACAATTTTTTAGAACAAGACTATTGAAAGTTCTTAATAAGTTGATTCATGGCAAATTTCCTGAGTCTGAGAAGAGGAAGAAAAGCAGCAAACAGAGAAACATTGCAAAATTTTGTTGATGGGTCTGCTGCTGACATTTCGTTTAATATTTACAAATTATTACATGTATCTGGAACATTAGGGTCTTAGTTAGGAAAGTCCAATACATACAGTATAGTGTTATACCTGGTGATGGCAAATTTGTCACAGAGGAAATATGGTACAACCCTTTAGTTTGATGTAAATTAAAATTTTGTCTTTCTTTCACCAGGTAAAACCCATCACCAATATCTAAGCAAGTAATACAAGGTCTATTGCAAGGTTTGCTCCTTCAGTACACTTTTAAAAAGTCCCATTGGGACAAAAGTACCACAAAATATATACTGTTTTCTGTATGTTCCCTCTATACTTGGGAAAATACAAATACTGATCAAAAGTTTACAAAAGGAATACAACCATGGCTCCAAAACAATAGAAATTATTGTCACCAAAAAGATTCATTTGAGATTATCTTTCTATGGCACTCCAAGACAAATCATTAGCATAGCCCTCCACCCAATGCCACATCTAGACACTCTACTGCAACCTTGCATGAAGTTTTCAAATACTAGACCATCTAACAAGTCGTGCATTTTTAAACGCAGTTTTTTAGAATCAAGTCCAAACTATTGTCTAATTTCTGTCGAAATTGGTCAATTCCTTCTACAATTAACATCTCATCTCTGTATACATGTACTTAACAGATAGAATGAAGACAAATGTGTAGTTACAATTCTAATGACCACCACAATTACATAATGCTACAGATGATAGAATTTAGCGGTTCGTTTTTTAAAGAATCAATGGTGAAATAATTGTTTTCAATTCCTCAATTGTTTTCATGCAGAATGAATAGAGTTCAACCAGTTTTGCCTATATCTTCTTGCCATATGTTTCTCATACTGTGCATACTTAAAGGGCTTCATACTGGCTACTATCAGTATATTTTTATGCTTATAAC
>NC_049982.1:15778818-15854359 GCF_000003815.2 Branchiostoma floridae
GCTGCCCACAAAACTGACACCTGATGGTCTTCCCTGGCGGGAGACCTGGCACCTTTGCACAGATTGCCCCTTCAACCTCAGAAGTCTGACTGTACTGTAGCGCAGAGATCCACCCTGATAAATCTGGTCCAGCCTCTTTCTGGTCTGCAGTCAGATTTCCTACCGACGATAGCCTATCTTCACTACTGCCTAACATGGATCCTGAACTACTAGCGTAATCACACTGTGATAAGTAGATGGGTTCCTCCTGACCTTCTGGTTTAATCTCTTGTAGACTTGGAACAGGATTGTCCGCTGACCCAATACTTGATGTCTCATATTGAACTAGATGTTCTCTGATGAGTTCTGCTTGTTTGTCTGGCGGGAACACAAAGGCCAGTTCCAGCTCGTTGGTGGTCTTGAGTAATGGGGGAAGATCGGAGTCATCGTCTGTGTCCAGAGCAGATCCATGACCACACGAGTTTGATTCCTGTCTGCAATGAAAAGTTGAGTCTGTGGCATTCAGGCCGACTCTTACTAGTTGGTCTCCTGTCACCTCAGCATCTTCTTCTCTGCCTCTCTCCGAGGAAGCACTGCACTCAGCAGTTTCCTCCAGGTCTTCCTGTAAGGAGGTTTTGCTACTCCACTCCTTCCCATCGCCACATTTCTGTGTTGCTGTCGCATCTACATTGTCCTGAACGCTGCACTCTTCTGCTTTGTCAAGAGCATCCTCTGACTGACCATCGGTGATCCTATGTTTTTCCATCACTACATGATGCTGCCTGTTCTCAACCTCTTCACCTGGGCATACATGTAGACCACTACGAGGACATCCTATTGTTGGAAAGGTCTCTTCTTTTTGAGCAGGTTGGGACGATAAGGCATTTTTGGGATGCCAGGCACTGCTGATGATGTGGCGCTGGACGTGGGCAAACCAAGACTCCTGATCTAGGTGCATCTTGCCACAGAATCTGCACAGGAACCAAAACTCAACACTACCATCGGTGGTGTTCTGGACCTCCCTCACGCAGCTAAAATACAGGAAGGCAGACAAACATGTCAGGGTACATTGAACTGTAAGAATCATCAGCCAAATCTCAGATACCTGAAAAGTTTGAGAAATATTTGCTGCTATGTTGTGAAAGCTGGAAAACTTGCAAACTCACCTGATCCCAGCATGTTTCTGTGGTGAAACGATGGTGGTGGAGCTCACATCTTCCGTTGTGCACACAATCTCATCCTGTCCTTTCATCTTCTTCTGCTTGTACTTGCCACAGACAATGATGTTCTCAACTTCAATGTCATATTTCGCCTCTTTGTTCCCCTCTGTGGGAGCAACGTGCCCTTGAAGATGCAGCTTCTGATGACGCTTCAGCCAACCAAGGCCCTTGCAGGAGAAGGAGCACTTATTACACTTGTATCTGGAGTGCTGCATCTTGTTGTTGTGGGACTTCAGGATGTGCTTAAAGACAGTATGGTAGCAGCCTGCCCTGTAAGGGCAATACTTACACTTGTACGGCTTCATGTTGAAGTGTGCGTTTAGATGTGCCAAGAACTGATACTTCTTGGGCTTTTTAGTCCTAAACTTGCACTCTTCACAGCGTAGGTAGGTCCCTGTTTCATGCTGGATTTTGTGTACAAGGAGCCGATACCTGGATCTGAAGACCATGGTACATTTCACACAGACATGCTGCTCTCTCACCTCAGTTTGTTTGGTCACTGTAGCGTGTACGTCAATCTTTTCTGGACAGTTTTCCTGGTTAAGGTCAAAGTCATAAGCATAAAAGGCTTGCTTCTGCACGTCACCAGAGTTTTTGACAAGATGGTTTTCTTCTCTTAGTGGTTCTGTTGCCACTTTGTGTAACTTCATGTGTCTTGTCAGGTGGGTTTTTGTCTTGCAAACAAAAGTGCAGAACTTGCACTGCATTTGCAGGTTGGGGCAAATGTCTTTATGATGCTTTATGTGCAGTTCAAGAGACAGTGGGACGTGTGTTTCGAAGGGACAATGCGGACATTTTTCTTTAACATCATCATCTTCATCATCATCTGACACATCACTATTTCTGGCAGGAACTTTTCCATCTCCTGTTGAAACAGTTTTGTCACTCTCAAGAACATTATTAGCCTGCTCAACTGTCCTGCTCACTGAAGATTCTACCGGAACTGCTTTGTCCTGCTTATGTAACTGCATGTGTTTCCGAAATCTACGTTGGCGATTGCAGCCGTAGGAGCACAGCTGACATGTGAGGCGTCTGTGCTTGCACCTGGTATTATGGTGCTCTTTGTGGGTCATCAGATTGTGCTTATATAAGGTCTTAAAGGGGCATTTGTTGCACGTCAAATAAGATTGACTGGATTTCTCTATGTCAATAGATGATTGGACGTCTTCCTCTTTGCTGCTTTGAGGGACCTGCCTCAATACACGGACAAGGTTTTTATCACATTTGGCCTTGTGACGTAGCACCTGGGATTTCTTCTTGTTCTTGTAGCTACAGTTGCTGCATTTGTACACCCTCCCAATTGTGTTTGGTGTCTCCTGTTCCATCTCCCCCAGTGAAGCAGAGCTTGCAGCCATGTGGCCCGTCTTCTCACGATGTTGCTCCATCTTTTTCTCTTCAATGGTGGCAAAATCACACTGACTACAGGACAGCAGGGCCATTGAATATCTGCACTTCAGGGGTGACTTGCCTTTCTTCTTTGGTGTCTCATTCTGAATGGGAGGTGACACTTCTTTCCTTCCTGCACTTTGCCTAAGACTTTCGAGTGTCAGAATACTTTTGGTGTCAGCTTCTTTTCTCCCACTCCTTTTTCTGTGGTTCCTTAGTCTGAGGCTCCTTGCAATCAACTCCCTGGCCTTTCTTTTCTTTCCAGACACATCATTCCATGTCTTGTTGTTAGCATAGTTAGTTGGGCTTAAGTGCCCCTCAAGTTGGTGATTGATACGAGTTAGGTTAACTGACAAGGTGTATTTCTTGGGCACTGCCTGCAATGGATCTGAAGTTACAGTCTTCTGCCCTTCACCTTTATCTGAAGTGGGTGAAACTTTGCCCATGATGCTGGGGGGTCTTCCCCTTCTTCTTTGGATCAGGAGACTAGTATCCCTCTGTCCTTCTCCATTATCTGAAATGGCTCCAACTTTGCTCACACCCTTGGGGGGTCTTCCCCTTCTTTTAACCAGGTGACCAGTCCTCTTTTGTCTCTCTCCTTCATCTGAAATGAATGCAACTTTGCCCGTGTCCTTAGGAGGTCTTCCCCTTCTTCTTTTGACCAGGTGAACAGTGGCATCTTTTCGCCGCTCTTCCTCATGTGCCAGAATGGGCCTTTCTTTATTGTCTTTTTCACACATGCTGTCAGGTCCATTTTTTCCCTCAGAGGCAACATCTATGGATCTACGAGTGCCATGAGCTGGTGGTTCCAAACACTCTGATTCCTCGCTGCCTTGCTGCAAACTTTTAGTTGCCTGATTCATATCTACCCTGGGACAATCCTTTGTCTTGTCTGGTTGGCGTGGTCTCAACTTTCTTCTCTTTGCTGGTGGGTGACCACTTTGCAAGTCCTCTCCCCCCTCAACTTTCCTCTTTTTTGACAATGTTCCCAGCTGTTGGTTGATGTGAGGTATTTTGTTTTTGTTGGTACCAGGTACATGGGAATGTTCACTAGGACGTGGGTGCTTCCTTGGTCTTCCCCGACCTCGCTTAATCACTCTGGACCTGATTGGATAATCTTTAGCAGGCAATGCTGGTCTTTCTTTAGCCGGCAATCCTATCTTCCTTGGTCTACCTGGACCCCGTTTTGGGGGGATGTTTATCGGCTGCAGCATTGGGCAAGACACTACTGTGACATCTTTTCCTGGAAATGTCTGTTTTTCAACTTTTCTTATTTTTCTTGGTCGACCTGGACCCCGCTTTTGGGGATTGTGAGTCATTTTATTCACACTTCCCGAGACCTGAATCTCATTTTGGCTTGTGACGTCCGGAGCTTCCCCTACAAATACAGAGGCATCTGGGGTTTGGCTTGTTATATCTGAACATGTATAGGGTAAGGCTTCTTCATACTCCCTGTCACCTTGGCTCAAGTCTGTTGGCAAACATGGTGAAATTTGTGGTAATTCTTCTAATTCATTTACATCTGGGTGAGGTGATGTTCCTTGAGATACAAAAGTTTCTTCAAATACAAGAGATGGTGATTCCCCTTTTATTGTATCCTGTGATTCTGTAACTCCCAAAGATGGCACTTCCTTCACCATTGTGTCCTCTTCACTGACATCCAGATGTGATTCTTCTGTTATCATAGTTTGTTCTTGGCTAGCGACGGAAACTGTTGGTGTTGGGTCCACTGATGCTGTTTCAACATCCTCATATTCGTCACCTGGTTCGTAATCTGGGACAGTTATGTTTGTATCTGTTGACAAAGTTTGAACAGACTGACCAACATCAGTTGATTGCATTTGCCCATCTTTCACAGAGTGATGTTGAATTGGGTCAGGCATGGTTTTCAGTGCACCCAAATCAACATTTGTCCCATGTGTGCTGTTGTCTTCTGTGAAGCTGTATACATCAGTTGCATCACTATCATTCTCATTCTCATTGTAAGTAGTAGGTCCCACCATTGCTGAATCTATCTGTCTATCACATGTTAATGGCTCTTCCAAACTAGGATCTACAATGTTCATTTCCTGCTGGGAGAAAGCAGGCACATCTTTCTCTTCTTTTATTTCCTGATTATCTTCAACAGCCATTTCTGAACTCTTTGCTTCTACAAGAGTTTCTAGCCCTTGGTTTCCTGGAATGTCTTCATCTTCACTCGCTACCTGATTTGCTTCCATGACTTGGGCAGATGTTTTGGGGTCAGTTTCATTCCCAGTTGTTTCTTGCTGGTTGGTTACAGCTGTGCCATCTTCTTCAAGTGCTACCTGTTGTTGTTGCCTGTCATGTACAACTGATGTTGAGTGACTTCCTTTCCCTGTAGTTTCTTGCTCGTTGATTATAGAAGTGTTATCATCTTCAAGTGCTACCTGTTGTTGTTGCCTGTCATGTACAACTGATGTTGAGTGACTTCCTTTCCCTGTAGTTTCTTGCTCGTTGATTATAGAAGTGTTATCATCTTCAAGTGCTACCTGTTGTTGTTGCCTGTCATGTACAACTGATGTTGAGTGACTTCCTTTCCCTGTAGTTTCTTGCTCATTGATTATAGCAGTATCATCATCTTCAAATGTTACTTGCCTAACTTGTCCATCTGTTTCTGAGTATTGTTCTGTTCTAGTGATTTCTTCCTTTTGCACTGTCTGTTGATGTTGCTGTAAGTCTTTATCAGGCTTGACCTTCACGTAATCTTTTATCAGGTTTTGCTCTACGGCTTGAGGAACTGTTTCTGAGTGGTTTTCTGTATTACTGTTTTGTAAAGGCACCTGTTCCTCTTCACTGTTTACCTTATCTTGTTCCGAGGCCTGGTCTTGGACAACTGTTTCTGAGTGTTTTTGATTTTTATTGTCCCTTTGTTGACTTATTTCAGACAGGCCCTCCACTTCAGCCGTACTCCGATGTTGTCCTCTGACTTCTGGGTGGATTTCCTTGTTGTGTGCCTCCATTTCACTAGTCTGCTCCTGCTCTTCTTTGTAGAACACGTTCTGGCCCTTACAATTGTTTGGTTTGCTTTCAACCTCATCATCAAGTGTTATAGATTCTACTGTAGTATCAATATTATCTGACACAGTGCTCTTCTGAAGTGGTGTCTGCTCTTTCAAATTATCTCCTTGGCAGTTGGTCACACTGGCTGCTGCAGAACTATGAGATCTGAGGTGTTTCTTTCTATTATTACTATTCTCAACCAAATCAACCACATGGACCATTGACAATGAATTGCTAGTTTTACTAGAGTTCTTTGGAACCACTTTTTTATTGCACCCTTGCCTGGTAGAATTCTCAACAACGTTTCCTGTCACATAGTAGGTTTTCTCCTTCTTCCTGCCTCCAGAAGCCATCTTCTCCTCTTCAGCCAGCTTTGCTTTCTTGGATTTGATGTAGTCATTTATACTAGCCTCTGTCAGATCTACTTGAATCCACTCTATGGCTGACCCATTTCCCCGCAGCTTGGCAATCTTGCAGGTTTGAAACTCCATCCCATCAGTCTTATTGACATTGGAGTTAACACCTTCCTTCCCAGGGCTTATGGAGACTGTTGGTATGTTGTATTTAGAGGGTCTGCCGATGCCTGTATATGGAAATGAACCCTTGATATTTGTGTTTCTCTTCCTGGGTGTATCAGTGAGGTCAGTGGCAGAAGACAGATCGTTCTTCCTCTCCACACCTGTCTTGAAAAGGGTATTGTCTGCTGCAGAGCCCAGCTCTACATCAGTTAAGGCAACCCTCATTGACAAGAGTTTTTTGGTACGTGCTTTCAAGTTCCCATGGTTAGATACCTGAGATGTTCTATTGTTGGCAACATGATCCTGTTCATGACCATTCCTGTTACTGGTCCTTGATATTTCAGTCAGCTCAGAACTTTTGGCTCTTTCTGACTGGTCCAACCCATTTGCCACATCGGTCAGATTTTCACCCTTGGAACTAGATGTACCTCTCCTCACATCTTCTGCCATGCACTTGAGAACCTCAGAGAAACACCCATGTTCCTTTGGCTGACTGCTCTCCAGGTTTCTAAGACGCAACGAGCACTTCCTCACCTTCCCAGTGGATTGTGGACTAGTTAGGGTCTTCTGGAGCTTACCTCCTTTCTTTTGTGAAGACAACTGGGAGCTTCTGGCTTTGCCACAAGTTCCAGGAGTGGGTGGCATCTTTACTGAGTTCCTTTGATCAAAGGTCAGTTTGGTCAACAATTACATTACTTTCTAAGTTGTACACATTGTGTTCCTGACACAGTAGAGCAGCTTTTCTTTAATGCAACATGCATTTCCAGTATGTATTCTTGCTTGGCATCTTGTAGAAGGATTGACATGGAGCCTGTAAACACCTGTCAAGAGAAACAAAATTGTAAGTCACACATAAAAAAATCTGTGCTACATGCCAACTTAAAAACAAAGTCTATTTCAATTCTTTGCTAAGAGCATACTAGGACTATCAGTATTACATGTATTTCTAACATCTTTATTCACAACCACATGTTGATACAGCAGCTGCCATTTCTGCGACCGTCTATCACCTTCCTCAGGTCAACAATGACGGCAACTACTTCGCACTGAAGGCTAGATGTTGCTGCATATAATTTTGTAACAAATGTGGTCCCAAATGTACGAGGGGGCTTCAGAAAGTAATGCCATTGGTTTTATAACAGATTTTTTTTTTGCATTGAATGAGTTGAAATTTGGCACATAGGTAAAGGCATATGTCGTCTTGATAAGTCAAACCTGTATTAGCGGCCAGTGCCGGCCACCTTTACATAGCCACCACCTGGCCATTGTGGTCACTTTTTGTCGGTCTCTTGGATTTTCCTCATTGACCCAAGCATTAAGAAATAGTCTATAGTGGCTACCTGCCCAACGTGGCCGTGGCATATTGCAACCATACTGCGGCTGTATGCAGGGCTTGAAATATTTTTTTCTGCATATCTGCACTGGTGCAGCTAAAATTGAAAATTACCTGCACCAGAAAAATTTTACTTGCACCCCTCTGAATTAAGCAAGTATGGATCATATTGAAATTGTTGTGGAACCATTGCTATTTTATCTTTTATACTATATAGGTGGTAACACTAACAGTCAATGCAGCTAATAACAATCCTAATGCACCTACATCACAGGATATTTATGTACAAAACCCAGTATATGGACCAGGGGTTTAGCCAGCGTCCGTTTTTCCGTCAATTGACGGAAATTTGCTGCGTCTGACGGAAAAATTTTAAAACCAATCCGTCAACCTTGACGGACAAAAATCCTTGGTGGAAGCTACAGGCGGCTTGGGGACGCCGTCCACGGCCGTAAAAGCCACACACTGTTTGTTTTGCTATTGTTATGATTGTTGACAATGTGTGTCGGCGCCCTTTCTCATACGATAATCTCATTAAAACCCGTTTTTCAAGGTCTCAGTTCAGTCCTTCTAATCAATTTTCGCGGTTTTCGCGACAATTGTAATTGGCTGACGGAAAAAAAATTCGAGCTGGCTAAAGCCCTGATATGGACCAGTGCAGGTCAGGTGCAGGTAGACACCAGAAATACCTGCACAGTTCCAATTTTACCCGCACTAACTTGCATATGCAGGTGGTATTTCGAGCCCAGGTATGTGACCCCGTGCTGGTTTAAAATCGTAGTTTATTAGGATTAGGAGTTCCCGACAGGGTCAAAACAACAGAGAAAGCTTTAGCCATTAAATGTACCACGCAACTTCACAAGGACCTATCCATGATTAATTGATTGTGACAAATTGCAAGCATGCTTAACCGAGTGAACACCATATCCAGCAGACCAGGATCCACAATACATGTACATCAAACAACAACCACCAAATGGGTTTCCAAAACTCATAACAACCAAAGCAAACTTTACCACATACACACCCTTGTCTGCCCCATATTCAGAATACAACTGAATGCCATTCACTGTACTCTGGTGGTGTAATTCAAGAGACAATAGGACACATACTCTGTGACATATTTATGGTAGGTACATTGGGCAGTGATGGGTTTAATTTTTTAACGAATGTGACAATAATAAGACAGTCAGCTATTCAATCACATCTGTAATTTGCACCACAACAGTTGACAACCATATATTCTGAGCCAATGACATTGACAGTCCCAGACTGACAAATTGCATGATTTATATACGATAATGTACATTTCTAACTGAACTAAACAATTACTGCAAGGAGAGGAAAGCCGGGGAGCTCTTGTAATCTGATACTGTCCCTTACAGTGGAAATTTCCCATTGCAGCCGACAATCATTACTGTTTTATCTGTCTGTGTCAAATAGCACGTAACCCATGTATCTGCTTGGCGATGAGTAAATTAGCACTGGACCCCAAATGCCTAATGACATCAATGACCTGTTCCACGATAACAAGAACATAGTGATTTTTGAAATATCACAATGTCATCACTAATACAAACAGCTATGGTTTAAAAAACAAACAATATGCATCATTACGCAGCTACGAGCACACAGCACACAACATGCCAAACTATATACAAATGCAACAAAGGGAAGAACAAAGAGCTCGAAATTCATTTTTAGGATTAGGTGCACTGGTGTGCCCAACCTAGCAAATTGGGTGCACCACATGAAATAAAGTAGAATATCAGAATAACCTAATGGCAAACCTACTAAAGTAGTGATTTGAAATGAAATAAAATGAACAGAACTCTTCAGAAATCAGGAAAGCGATACTTGCTTTGACATTTTCACTCTGTTTCTGACATCCAGGAAATTTTGCCAATCCAGAGATCGTGATGATATGGTCACAGAAATCAGCGATGTTAAGAAAATGCACAAATCTAACATGTTCTCGTCCTAGCATGGGAAGTACCTGATTCTTAAACAAGTACTATGACAGACATTTTATTATCTTTCTAACACATGGATGTCAAGAATATAGTGTTTACTAGCATACTGACATCTTTACATACATACATGTAATCCTATGATTCTATGAAAACCCACAGAAAAAAAATTGGGCGCACAGCTCCAATTTTGGATGTACCAGGTAACCTGGGTGCACAAACACCCAGTATTTCGAGCACTGATACAGAAACATCTGCAAACAGAGGTGACCCTCCTTCCCGGAGCAAAAAACATAAACAAGCTTGATTCTTTGATTATTTATGAATAACATTTTCTAGAGTCTGTTGCAAGAGAGTGAATAAATGACTTCACTGTGTTGTACATATCATCACAAACTTGATGGATTCTTTCCAACAGTTTCATGTAACAGTATTGTTCATTTATTTATTAAACAGTGCAGTTTGAAGTCAAAATCAATATATGTTTGACAAGCATGATGTCAGCCTTCTACAAACTACATCTCGGTAAAAACATTTTAGTCATGGCCCTGGAACTTATTTTTACTAGTCCTTGTGACATCATGACCAACCTCCTTATCATGACCATGTTGATTTAGAGTCCTGTGGTGTAATATATGTACACAATGTGTCTACATAGGGAATTATTACATGAACTTCTGATGATGAAGACATTGGTGGCACACTCCTCCCCTGCCCTATCTGGGGTCTGACACCACTACTAGGCACTAGTTCTATTTTGATTGCATGACTGGTAAACTACTGCTGTTTTGTATAGACTGTTAGCTATACACCAGTCAAATCTGTATTGGTGACCACCTCCACATAAGGACAACCTGTCCAATGTGACCACTTATGATGATTCCTTAGATATTTTTTTCTTATTGACTCAAGCATTACTAGTAAGGATCCTGTCTATATTGACCACCTATCCACATAGACCAGATTTCATTTGTCCCCTAAGTTGTCTTCTTGGGCAGTTTGGACTGTAATCTGCATAAGACCAGACGGACAGCTTTAAGTTTGACCACAACCACCAAGAAGGACCCTTTCTCTTGTGAGGGTTGTAGGTTCTGTGATAAGCTTGAGGTGTAGTTCTCCTCAAACACAGGAATTATTATAATATGCTAACTTAGCATATAGAAATGGATGGGAACTCAATCTATTGTGTAACTTTTCAACAAGTGGCTCAGGGATGCAATCAGATATTTTTTTACTCCAATCTTAAGTGCAAAATAAACATTTCAAAGTTCTCAACTTCTTTTCTATGTACTGGTTGTGTAAAAGAAAACTACTATGTTCTATGTTGTTAATTAATTGTACTTACCAAGTAAGCCCTGTTTACACTGGACTAGTTAAACAGGTTTGGGCAGGTTTTCCTAATGAATGTTTCAGTGATCGAAATAACCACTTGCACACGAAATAACCATGTTTTGCTTGGCACAACTTAATTTCAAACCAGGTAGCACAGCCTGGAACCTGAAACTTTTGGAACACCGCTTTTCCACCTACCGGTACATTGTACATGTATATACTAGTACATGTATAAGCTTTTGTATTAATTTCTTGATAAGATAAAACATTAATTACATGTAACTGGAAGAAAAGATAATGGATAACTAGCTCATCTGAAGAAAGTAATAACTAGAAAGTAGGGCAACCTAGAAATTGTTGATGGTGCAACCTGGCTTTTGACTCAAGCTGCCGCCTGGGCAAACTGGCTGAAAAAAAAGTATTTTTAAGAACTGTGTTTTTTAAGAACACACAACAGGCTGGACTTTTGGAGTGCAGTGTAAATAGGTCAAACTCAGTTTCTGTTCAATTTCTGCGAGCAGCCAACTTCATCTGCATTCATCATCAAACATTTTCTAAAATGCCCAAAACTCATTTTTAAAAGTGCTGCAAAATGGCTTGACCAACCACGCAAGTTCTCTATATGGTCACATATCTTACATGTACCTGCAGTGTTTGCACTAAAATTTTGCATTTGTGTACCTCATCAAGTTTTGCTTAGTTAGTACCTACTGTTTTCCTCAGTTTTAGGCTTGGGCACATCAATATGCATGAACTTGAGTTAAAAAGTCATCCTGGAGGACTGTCATGTGTAAACAGGGTCTCACAGACTAAAAACACACGTCGATGAAGGTTAGACATCAGGTAGTAAGATATGGCAAATAGCAATTACTCAAACAACTGATTTTGGAAACGGTCAGACTCAGACGCTTCAGGTAGGATCCACTTAATTTCTTTTGCATATTAGTTCAGATTTAGGATTTGAAAAAAAAAAACAGTTCTCCAACTAGATTTCTTTTGCATATCAATTCTTAATTAGGATATATGAACATTCAACTGCTCTCCAACAAGATCTCTTTAGCGTCACTGACGAAAGGTAGTGGATTCTACCTGAAACGTCTGACCATTTCTAAGATCATATGCAGTAGCTTAAGTACTGTAAACGCATTTAAGTTTGCGGGGATTTAATTTCACGGTAGCGGGAAAAAGGCCTGTTTCCAATGGTTTTAAGTTCGTGGTAGCACGATGCACTGTAGTCTCTCCCTGCCATTGAAAAATGTTCATGGTGGATTTAAGTTCGCGGTGAAGCAGCCACCGTGAAAATCGCAAACATTAAACCACCGCAAAAGTTTCTGCATTTACCGTAACTACTATTTGGCATAATAGTAGAAGTTTAAAGTAATAGTAGGCATAATAACACATTTGTAACACCCACCTTCTGCCAAGCCTTGCACTTGTAACTGTTGATCACCTGATTCCTTCCCAACCTAGCAGCCAAAGTACCGATGGGTCTCTGTTGGAAGGTAAATACCCAGTAAAACATTGCAAGCTGGTCTTGTGAATGTACCTTCAATTCTATTCTACGTTAGACCGGGTATTCTAAACGCAGGTAACCTTGAGCACTTTTGAACTTCTGCTCTTCTTAGAAGTTGGTTTGAACAGAAGAATTGAATTCTTACATACTTCACCCCTTATGTGGGGAGGGCTGTTCAGAACCCTCTATAAGTCTAGCATGTTTACTCATCCAACTGCACATGTGCCGATCAAAGGTGAAAGCCCCTGAGACATAAACAAAATGTCTTGCATTTAGAAATTAAATGTAAACCGACCAACAGAACTCAGACATATCTAGCATGGTCGAGGAAATGTAATAAACAGTTTGCAAGTCTGGGGCCTTCACCTTTGACCTGTGCTATTGGATCTGTGAACATGCTTATTCTGTACCACCTAGGAGCTTTTGGCACCACCATTCATATTTTTGAAATACTACTTTTCGACAATAAACAATAAAAAAGTATAACATTTTGGATGTCAACGACTGCTGTGTCCATGGACTAGCTTTCTAATCAGTATTGTCTGTGGAAACAAACACGGCGTACTTGTGCATAATAAGATCAGTAAAAACTCTGTCTCAAGTTAGAGCACGTCCCAAGTTAGAGCATCTCCCACTACGAATTATTTTTCAAAAGAAAAAAAAAATATTTGGCTTCGAGATTAGACGATGAAAATCTCTGTACCACATAAGAGTGTTTATTCACAATCCATGTTGCTCAATAACAAAACAAAAGTCGGCATAGCTTCTTTCGCGGTAACTGAACATATACGGGAACAAGAGCCATTTTGTGCGTTCTTTAAACAAAGATACATAAAATTTGTGTGCCAAGACACCTTTCCCCTAGCTAGGGCACAAAACACATTACTTCGCCGATCGCTGGAACACCCCAGATCACCAGTATTAGCCTGCAGTCAGTGTAAGCTTTTCAATCTAACACACAGGTCTGGAGTATTCCAAATAACCCGAAGTTTAATGACTTACTTGTCTTCAAAACAAACCTTGAGATTTCTACGATGATTTTTCTCACACTTCAGCCGCCATTTTTACCAAACCGATAGCAAAGCAATGTAACAAAGCACATTATCGCAATCTATCGCCTGTAGTGATTCCAATAACAAGTCAATTTGTTTCGCTTTTGACTCTTAATATAAGGTGTTGTACTACAGCAATCGTATACATATTCATTGTACACTAGCTAAATCTATGAGGTCCAAGATTCGGATAGTTATTGTTGTTACAATGCGTTCAATCTCCCACTATGACCTTTTGACCTCGCGGGAATGAGGTTCGGTAGGGACCGTCCATTTGTATTTTAGGGAGCGTCCAGAACTGACTTGCGGGGATGCATCTACCCTTGTCTGAAATGTTACCCAGTTTCCCAATCGCACACGCCTTTGGTTATTTTTTTTTTTTTTGCCACTGCATGCCTAGAAACATCTACTTCACAGATTTTGTTAAGATATTACCTTGTCGAACTGACAAAGTAGTAGTCCGGATTGATGTTAGACTTTCTAGTTATTCGCTTTAATTAATAGGCAAGTTAGGGCAAAGTAAAGGTAAAGTGTTCCATCATTGATTCATTAGGGATCGATATTGCACTTGCATACAGTCCATGTCAAATCTTAATTGTGTGTTTCTCTGTTTTTGTCAGCAAGGCTAGCCCTATGTAATCGCCACAGGCTAGTAGGGAAGCCCTCGATGTGCATGCTGAACAGCCAAACCAATAAATACATATTAACGTTACACCTGCACGTCACTGGTCTTTGTAAAATTGACTTTAACGTTGAAAGCTCGAGAGGAAGTTTAATGCTGATAGAAATTCTGTATCTAAAGATGCATCAACGAGCTAGTTGCGTTATATTTGTTATAGTAACGTTAATGTCAGGGAAGACCCACCATGACCAAATTGAATGACATCCCTCACTCTTCTTCAGCAGCACTAGAGTGAACTAGAGGATCATCTGAAGAAGAGTGATGGATGTCCATGAAAACGTCAGGAAGAAAATCTTCACATTTTATCTAGCTGTAGACATTGAATTGTTCAAGGGTCTTATTTGTTACCTGGATGTCTAAACATTTCTTGTTCCTTGTTTCAGTAACGTTAACTGTTACGTAACAGTTTTCAAAAATTCGTCGCTAAAATATATTGCATCATCAAGTTTAATAGCTTTCACAATGGAACAGCTCACATCATCGAAAACTCACTTGTGATACTCAATAAAGGTCCAGTTGCACCTTTGCCACCTGCAAAGCGTGCACCCCCGTGTTCAGCAATAATGGTATAGTCTACACTGCCGCACACCATTGGTTGACGTCGTAGAGACCATGCCATACTCGCTGGCGTCTTTGCATGCATGGTTCTTCAAATGGTTTGTATGTGGTTTAGACATTTTCTTTACAAAAGTGGACGGTTTTGATCCTACTAGATGTGTGTGCTGTCGTGTAACTGCTTGTTCGGACGTTGAGCCAGTGATCTGGGTTCCACAAACTCTTTCAGGCGACCCTTGTTCGCACACCGCCCCGTTCTATCGGTCCCCACTGATAGAGTGGCCATTTTCAGTTTTCGGGGGTGCAGAGGGCGGGGTGAGCGTGCGATCTGGCGGGAAAGACACAACATGGTTTTGATGACACGGCCCATCACACTTTCTCAATGTTTGGGGAAGGTACTTTGAAGCCGCAGCCGTATTTTCATGTTGTGTTGGGGTCGTTGTGTTTAGCGGAAGTCTGAGTTCGTCTTAATTCCGCCTCAGGTGCGCGATACGCGTACCTACAACAACAGTCACTCGGCGGTGTGTACTTTTGTTTGCAGCCTATTAACAAGCGTTATGCAGCGATCAGTGTCCAGCCTCTGGACTGTTCCAGGTTAGGGTAGGGATGGGAAGTTGCCACTTACTTTGGGGTTGTGCTGAAGTAGAATTTGCCAATAAAGTTCACTCAATTGGTCTGGACTTGTGGGTGTGGCAGTTTATGATACCTCAGGTATTCACACTGGGTCCCCTCTCAGGTTTAATAGAATGTCAATGAGGACCAAATATGAGGACTTGCAAGCTACAGTACAGGCTTTGCGATAGGCGTCACAGTTACGTGATGCAAGATTTCGCGGAATCCTTGCGTAATTTGATGGTGTCTATCACTGGATTTTATGGTGTCTGTTGCCGGACTTCGTGGTGGCTACTGCAGCATACTGTAAATGCAGAAAATGTCGTGGTGGTTTAATGTTCGCGGTTTTCGGGGTGGCTACTTCAATGCAAATTTAAAACCACCGCAAACATTTTTCCATGGCAGTAAGAGTGCATGGTGCTACCGCGAACTTAAAACCATCGCGAAAAGTCCTTTTTCCCGCTATCGCGAAATTAAATCCCCGCAAACTTAAATGCATTTACAGTATTGCTCAATACCTTGTAGGATTTTGCAGTGTGTCTCGCAGAACATCTGCAGTCTTGTATCCCATTTGGAAGTGTGAGACCTTGAAGCTGGTCATGGCCGAACTCAGCCAGCAAGGCCGCCATGTAATTAAGCATGTAGATTTGTAGGAAGACATTATAGATTTAATAATGATAATCGGGTGTATTTTGCAACCAGTAGATACCCAAAGTATGAGTAATCAAGCTGTTTAACATGGTCGAGGCACCTCCTCAAACACAGGACCCCCGTTTTACGTCCCCCTGAGAAGATGATTTCGTGGAATGCTTTGTGAGGCTACAGCATCCGGCTGTCCTTGGGTGGCCTCCCATCCAAGAAATGACCGGACTATGCGTTTGGAGAGTTGCGCCAGTACACGTTTATACGACATATTCATTTAACCTCTCCTAAGCAAAACTTTCAACATTATTTCTTTGTTTCTAATATATGATGCAGCATGCTACTTCCCAACTGACCCAAGTTTACAATTTATAAATGATGCTGCAAACCACTGTTAGCTCCGTCGCCTGTGGCTCATACATCAAATTGGTAGTTTTTATGTTTATGTAAGTTTTTTGCATTTTTACTAGGTTTCTAACCTGAGGTTGTGTAAAGTCATTACGCTGCATGGTAAGAATTAATAAACATTGTCACAAATTATGAGCAATCACTGTGTCGTGTTGGAAGTGCGGCCTTATTAGCCGAGTTTGGGACTGTCACATGACTGTAGGGTCTCATACCAGATTTCTCTGCCTTGGGACGAGAGATCGGGTTCCCGAGGAGTCACGTGAAACTTTTCTTCTGAATTTTCCTGTGATGACCCGCACATTATACCATGGCATCCTGCAGACCAGTTTCGCTAGATGCTCCTTAACACCAAGGAATAATGCAATGGCTTGTACAAAAGCAACTTAATTTACTGTTAAGCTTTGCCACCCCTTCAGAATTTATAGTTAGGCATTGCTGTCCCTCCCAAATACACCTGTACCATTAAGCGTTGGAAGGATCCCCCCGTGCAGATCCTCTAATACTTGCAGGATACAAAGGCAAGAAGTGGACCATTATTGGGGGTTGACCAGTGGAGGGACTGAAGGTGATGCAAAATGTATGTCAGACTCACCCAAGAAAGCACATGTTTATATGCAAAATGCACCAGAAGTTGAGAAAATATGGTGTCCTCAAACCAAAAAATGGTAATAACAGCAATTCCAACATCTAAATCCAGTTTCCGAATTATGGACAAATGTGCAGTCGATAGACTCGAAGTTTGAATCACTATGGAGGCCTGTGTGATTACAGTAGAAAAACTAGAATGCTGTGTGATAACCCAAGATAACCGAAACACACGTATCAGATGATCTTGTGGCCCAGGTAAACGTGTTATAACGTTGTTATAGGACAGTATCAACTGGATTAGTTAGAGACATAGAACTATTTGTGTAAGACTAAGAGGATGAAGAGGCTTGGCAGCCACAAAAATATTTCCTTGTTTATTTATTCACCCATGCAAACTTACACGAGCAGAAAGCCGCAGCCTTCTTGAATTGAGTAAGATAACTTTGAATACCAGGCTTCTATCAGCCTGGGAATTTTAAGCCTTTTTGAAAAGTAATATTTTCTGTAATAATGACAACCCAGTACAATGCAGTTTGATTGATCCCACAGGTAGTGGTTACTGTGAAAGCTGCCTTACAGAGCGAGCGGAGAATCACCTGAGTTTGCGAGGACCATGGAAGGACAGAGCAGTGCCACAACAGCGTCACCCCATCCTGTGCCGGTGGTGAGTAGTATAGTAGTTTTTCATTAGGTCAGATATGTGCGATTGAAAGATTATTGAACAGATTTGCTTCACCAAGTAGATAACTTTATATCTATATTGTTTTTTAATATGGCATTCAGAGATATCAAGTTAATGAACCCATGGTTTCAAATTGCAATACCCAGTGTGTATTTTCAAAATATTGCAGTTTGAAACAACCGTCGTTGACTTGATATCCCTAAAAACCCTGTTTTTATTAAACAACGGATATAGCTTACCTAGTATATAAAGGTGAACTAACGTTACCAGGAGATATACATGTATTAGAAATAGAAATATTTTTTATCTTGATTGCTTGCTTAATGCTTGGACACCGTTCATACCAAGAGTTGCGAATCAGCATTCCCCCAGTTGGTATTTATCCCAATTTGCAAATCCTAATATGAATGATCTGAATGCAGCTGCAAGCAGAGGGTAATAAGCCAGATTCTTCGGATTGAATCCTTATCAAGCCCTTGCCAAAGTGGATGCAGATTTGCCAATCCTGGTATGACTGTGGTCTAACTTCCATAATTATAATACACCATTCAGTTGAGTGAGACACAATACCACCTTTACACCCTTACCACAGCTTTTGCCAATCTAGCTTATTGGGTTATTTGATTAGGACCGTACAGATCCCCCCCCTTCTTTACTTGACCTTAGGCCACACTGATTTAATTTTATAGGTAACATCTGCACAATCATTAATTTTCGGCTGTTCTCCACACAAAAATCACCTCGAAATTAAGAACTTGCAACTGTGCTGGCCCATAGTGCAGCAAACAGGCCAGCATGAGCAGAGCAGACTTACTGTGAAACTTGGAATGGTCTACCACGTAACCAGATGTATTTCTTTGTACTACGTCAGCACTGACGGACCCGAGAAGACTGGTTGGTAATTGCAGATTGGTTTGTCACATTTGCACAGCTTGATGAGAGACTCCCAGTGGTCAGTATTTGCCCAGTCCATTTCATTGATGTCCTATCAAGAGCATCGTTCATTCATTTCTTCTGCAACATGGAAAGACATGTGAGGGGAATTGAGTTGTCTGTGTATGGTGGACTTAAAGGCCACTCCTCTATTCGGCTGCTCCTGGCTTTTTTGTCTCTCTCTCTAGGTATATAAAAATTGAGAAGGAGGAAATACAAGACAACCTACAATTGCTGTCGTATTGGGGACACCTGAGTTATCGCCACAAAGCAGCCGCTATAGGCCCTTGTGACCGTTGTATTGAAGTTCCCTGAGTTAGCGCCAAATGGCAGCCACTCCAGACCCTTGCGGCAGTTGTATTGAGGTCACCTAAGCTAGCGCCAAATGGCAGCCGCTCCTGACCCAGCCTATTGTAAGCTCCTCACAATTCAGATGCTGGCTGCAAAGAGAGAGTAATTGGCCCACCCAATAACAACAATAACTGACCTCCTTCAATAACCATTATCTTACCTCTCATGCTTTTTTGCTGTGTTTTCTCTGCCCTCTCACATTAGTTTTGGGGTCTCCAGAGGATGTAATCATAAAATCAAATTAGTGTGGCTTTGCTATGTAGCTTCCAAATCTGTGAAAGAAGTTACGTATGGCAGGAAAGGACAGGCTTACAGGAAACAAAACCCCTGATCTCTCAGGTCAGCCTATAGCGTCAAAGAGAGTACTTTGATGTTCCAACGTCTGAATCAGGTATTCGAATTGCCAACGGTGCCCTATTCGACCCGCTCGAAACAGTTCGATTTATTCGAATGGAGCCTGTGTGATACGCCTTTCGAACCTGTGCGATACGGAAGCGTACGGCCCGGTCCGGAACACCCGTATCGAACGTTTTCGCGTCACAGGTATGACATAAGTATTATTATGTCATACTTGGGCGGAAATAACGTTCACTACAGGTGTTCTGAACGGGGTGATAATTTTCCATATCACACAAGGTTCCATAGATTAGAACACACTCAATGCACTCCACTGCAAGCGAATTAGTTCTTTTGTTCAAATTTTTTCTTGAATCAGTGTTCTTGATAAATAATGTGTTGAATCTTACCCTTTTTATGAGTAGTTTGGCAATTAAATCAGTGTTTTCCGACCTGGGTATGGCATAAATAAAATACAACATGGTGTATTCCATGTCACCCTCAGTCCAAGCCCTCCCGCAGGTCACATCTTCGACGGGAGGGCGATCCGACCTGCGGTCGGGCTGGTACTTCAGGTGATATGGAATACACCGTGTTGTATTTTCTCTAGATATATATTGACAACTATGTAACCTGCATGATGCACATCTCTTAATGTTCATCCAGGATGAAATGAGATCGACAAGAGACAGCACTGCAGCACAAGAGTCTGATAGGGGATATGAATGCTGTGACTGGGCGGGTACAGACAAGAACGTTCCAGAGTGTGAGACTGGCAACAAAGGAGCAAGTACATCCTGTACTCCTAGTGTAGGAGAAATAAGATCCCAACATGATACAATTGTATATGTCTTACAGGATGTTCAGTCCAATAAGATGGTGATACAAGTACCTGTGATTGCAGATGAGTCAGGGGTTATAAATTGTGCTGAATCAGGACTTGCAGAATCCAAGGACACGCCTACAGTTGTCAGAGATCCTCAAGCAAGTTCTCTGACTGGGCCCGACTGTGATTCTTTAGATGTACCAGATAAGGCAGGAAACAAGTCATCAACTTATGATGTAACTGAATGTTCATCACATGTTGATCTTGTTACAGGGGAATCTCATAGGGACAAAACTATTACTGTATTGTCCACTGACACACATAATCGTACAACCATAGTTGAATGTAACTCAAGATTCATCCCTCAAGTAGATCTTACACAAACCACATCATGTACCAAAAACAGTTCGCCCCAAAGAGATACAGAAGCACAGAAGGAAGGCAATCTTGGCCACCATTTACTTGATGCTGCAGTCAGAGGAAAATGTGTTAGCACCTCTGGTGATAGTCTTCTGTCAGAAACGACAAATGACAAACAAATCTTGGAAGATGGAAAGGAAGGAGAAAAAAGTTTGGGGGTAGCAAGAATAGGAACTGGAGGAGTTGAAGACAAAGTAAAAACAGCACATAAACTCCTGATGGCAGCTTCGTCTTGTCAGTCAGGCTCGCTTCCACCATTTTCTTTGAGTATGTTAATCACTGATCGGAAACAACAAGGGCAAACTAAGAAAGGGGCCTGGGGTCGAAGTGGTCTGTTCAACAAAGAGACCAGTACAGTCATCATGAAAAGGAGTACAGAACTATCAGAAAACCAAAATGTTTTTGAGGAAGGGCCACATGCTGCGCAGCCAGAGGAGCAACAGCAGATGTTAAGTTGTGATACAAAGGTCTTGAGTCACAACGAGGAACAAGCATTAGGCCATGCACCCAAGGGTCACCCAGAGATGGAGAAAAAGTCAGAGTCAGGAGGTATCCCAGCTGATGCTGCATGTGAAGCCAAAGACGGTGACTCTGGGCTGATCTTTGTGGAGCCTGGAAAGAAAAGTGAACCCTTAACAGAAGATGAAGACATGGAAGAGGCAGGGTCAGGCAACATGCACGTTGGACATCCAGATTGTTCATCTGCCAATGCGGTGAAGGCTACAGATGTTGTAACCTGGGAACGAAGCCTACCAAAGGTAAAGGACAACAGGTGGGAAGATTACATAGGCAACAGTGAGGAAAAGTTGATGGAAGAGGATATGGGATCGACAAAAGGAAAAACTTCCAAATCCATTGAAGTCAGTACCGGCCTAGATGAAAAGATGACAGCAGAAGAAAATATGCCAGAGGTGGGAAATTCTGAGTCAACATCGAACAAGTCTGAGGCATTTCCCAGGGAAGCTAACAGAAAGAAGAGTTACAGTCAGAACACCTGTTAAAGCATAAGTGGAGACATAGCTTCACCTGTAACATCTGCTCCTACACTGCATTTTCAGTGAAGGAAATAGAGGATCATTGTATCAGGTGTGAGCAGGAGAATGCTGTCCCTGACAATAAGGAAGTAAATGATAATGAAAGTTATGAAATGGAATGTGAAGAGGTAATAAATGACAGTACTTCTGTAGGTTCTGTGCTTCAGCTCACAGATAGTTCCCATTGTGATGCTTTGAAGGAGGGGCCCCATGCTGAAGTCCTTCCTGACAAAACAGGACCCACGATCTCAGAGTGTGACTTGCCAAGTCCTAATGCACAGAGCACACCAGTGATACTGAGTAAGCAAAACAGCACTGTGGTGCAAGATGGGTCCCCCAGCCCACTGCAGAATAGAGTTCTTGCAGGTGAAGGTACACCGTCAGATAATGTACAGGCAAAACATGTTACCCGTGGCAAGAAGAGATCACGCAGAAATATCCATCAGGGAGAAGATCATATCATTGCTGGTTGGAAAGCAATAGTAGTTCATCCACCACGGGGGTTAGTAAGGACAAGGACATTTTGGCACTGCCCTGACTGTCCCTACAAAACAGACAAGATATACCCCAGCATCAAGGAGCATGCAGCTCGCCATGTGGTCTCTGAAAAGTTTCAGTGTGATCATTGCACATACTCGTGTCAGACACAAAATGGAATCCGAAGTCATAGAAGAATGCACGAAAGGGATGGTGATCCAAAGCCAGGAAAGAAAGACAAGTTTGAGGTACAGGTTTTAGCACGTCAGCTGAGAAGGAGGTTGAGGAAAAATAGGAGGGTTTACAGGTGCTATAAGTGCAGTTTTGTCACCTCAGTCCACTCAAGCTTTGAAAAACATTGTAAAAGGCATACAAGAAAGAGCAAGATTTCTAGAATACACACACAGAGTGGAAATGATGCAATGATGGGGGAATCCACTATTACTGATCCTGATCTGCATAATGAACTAAATGATGGACGTGATCTCGAGACACACGAAGCAAACAGAAGTGAGGGTGAAACAAACAAAGCTCAAAGTCCAGCATCAGTGGCAAACAAGAAGTTGGAAGGGCAAGATGTGGAAAAGGATGATGACAAGTGCTTACAGAGAGAACTCGAAGTGTTGTCTGAGACTTCAGGTTCCAGTTTCACAAACCTGAGCCCTAGTGAGGGAAATGCCATCAGTCCTCGTCAGAGAGCTAAGACCAAGAAGTACAGCTGCATTAAGTGCTCGTTCTCTTGCAATTCTTGGTTGTCGGTTAAAGCCCATATGGCTGTTCATAAAGAAGGGTTAACAAATACTGCAATGGAAATTGAATCCTATACAGATAAAGAAGAACTGGCAAACAAGCTGGAAGAGATGGATGCTAATGACAAAATTGCATGTGTGACTGTAGAAGCCCAAGACAGTTCACCCAAAAAAAGCGAAAACATCTACAGGTGTACCAAGTGCCCCTTCACATGTGACAGGATTGGGTGGCTTACGAAACACATGAAACATCACGAATTCAGTCAGAAATTCTCATGTGATCTCTGCTCATACTCTGCATCACACAAGATTTCTCTGATAAATCATCAGAGTGTACACGTCAATGATATCAAGAAAGGGTCGACTGCAGGAGCCCCCAAGGTTACAACGTCCACTGAGGGGTGTAACAGGGAAGAGTCCAGCACCAATGTTGCGGATAAGCAGCAGTTGCTTTACCGCTGTAAAGAATGCCCATATACAGCAGATCATTCATCTATCTTAGAGCGTCATGAGAAGTGTCACGGGATTTGGCGTTGGCACAAAAGGCTGGGTGAAATGTCACATGCAGGGGAGCAGGCAGTGTCAGAAGCCACAGTGTCAGTTGCCATTGCCTGTAATGATGATACTAGCGACAGTGGTAATCCTGCTGATGTTGCACACCAGGAAAGTAATACCGAAGTTACTGAAAGCAGAGAGGAAGAGTCCCGTAAGTTGCACACTTGCAATGAATGCCATTTTAAGACCGATTCGCTCTTTGAATTGGAAAGGCACAAGACTTCACATGGGAATGAATCAAAGCACATGTGCAATAACAATGATTTTCCCTCTGACTCAAAGACAAGTGAAGAACATCATGGAGATAACGAAAAAGGGCTCAATAACAGACAGGATAATGAAGATGCCATCATGGAAGATCAAGGAGCAGAGGATTGTGAAACTGAATCCGTGATAACAACATCAGCTGTGCCCAGTGCTGACATCACTGTTCAAAAGGAAGACGACAAAGCAAGACAGACCAGTTTGATATCCAAGCCAAAGGTTGATGAATACAAGTATATCTTCCATTGTGAGGATTGCCCTTTTAGAACAGACTGGTTTCATGACCTACAGAAACACAAGAATGGCCACGACAATGAAGCAGATTTCTCCTGCGACAAGTGCTCCTTTTCTGCTGCTACAAAGGGAGCAATTGAGGTACACCGCCGAGTACACCGATATAAGGGTGCCAACAGTGAAGCCAAGCAATGTACAGAACGTGCTTTTTCGACACACAGCTTCAAATCTATGCATCTTCATATGCAAACTCACAATGACAGCAATGTACAAGCAGATGTTGATGAGTCGGTAGCCTCTCCTTTGCCCTACAGTGACGCACAGAAGCCAAGTACAAGTGGTATGGAAGGTGGTATGTTCCGTCGGAAGATGGAGGAATATTTGTACATATTCAACTGTGAGCAGTGCCCATTCAAGACTGACTGGTACCATGAACTGGAAAAGCACAGAATGGGCCACAATGCTAACTTGGAGTTTCCCTGTGATCACTGTACATTTTCTTCATCTTCAAAGAAAGCAGTTGAAGTACATAAAAGGGTTCACAAAGACGGAAATGCTTTAAAAATGGAAAGGTCAGTTGCTGACAAACCAAATGCATGTACGTCCAAGGAAGAAAAAGACAAAGAGAAGGAAAAACCAGAAAGGTTTCCTCATATGACACCATCAGGCCTGCGATACTATAATCACAAGTGCCCCAAGTGCCCCTTCCGCACTGATAGTAGAAAGAAAGTGGGCGTCCACCTGGTCCATCATGGGGCAAAAGGGAAGTACAACTGTGACCTGTGTACGTACTCGTCAAACCACCAAGCAGCTTTGGCAGTCCACAGAAGGGTCCACTTACATGCATATGATAACCCACTTGCAAATAAAGGGATGCCCATAAAAGACACACCCAACAATGTGAAGAATGAGAGCAAGAGACTGTCACCCCAGAAGTCTCAGAAATGTACGAAGTGCCCCTTCAAAACTGACAGCAGGAAAAAGATGGATGTCCACATGGTGTTTCACAGGAAAAGAGGAAAGTACAAGTGTAACTTGTGTTCCTATTCCACGGACAGGATGTCAACGCTTGGGCCGCACAGAAAGGTTCATCTCAAACAACAAGAGGCCGCAGAGAGAAGTGCTCGGAACGTGAACAATGAAATGGGAGTCGTGCACTCACCACTTGCAGCCTATAGAACAGAGCCAAGACTGGACAGTGGACAAAAGTACTCCTGCAATGCTTGTCCTTCCAAGTTTAATAGTCTGCTGGATGTGAGGGAGCATGTTTCTCACCACCTCAGACAGTTTTCTTACTCGTGTCCAGAGTGCACCTATGGTGCTGACTCCGAAAGATCAGTTAAGAGTCACAAAGGAGTCCACGAGAGACATGGAGACAAGAAGTCCAGGCCAGTAATTAAACATGCCACACAAGCAACCAATGATTTGGCATTACATTCAGCTGAGGAGGATGAAAGGCCAGCAGAGGGTATGATTAAGAAACGTAAATATCAATGTGAGCACTGCCCTTACTCGACAGATAAGCTTCACAAAAAATCTTCACATGAAAGCAATCATGGAGCAAACCATCCGAACAAGTGTCATCTTTGCTCTTACTCCACCAGTGCCTCAATCAAGGTGCACTTGAGGGTCCATGAGAAGTATGTTAGAGGTAAGACCAAGGGCCAAAAGGTGGATACTGCTGGAAGCATTCTCACTGTGGAGAAAATTGGAAGTGCCAGGGACCGCTGGCAGTACAAGTGCAGCCAGTGTCCATACCTTGCTAAAACGGCAAGTTACGTCAGGTCACATCAACGCTATCACTCTGCGGACCTCCCACTGAAATGCCCAGACTGCACTTTTTCCTGCAGCCGTCTGCAGCAGTTGTCCTGCCATGCGGAGTGGCACGGCAAGCCCCCAGCTCAGGACAAGCAGCAAAGCAGCCCTGAAGTAAAGCAGAAGCCGACAAAGCGGGGTAGGATAGGAACACTACAACAAAAGTTGTATGAACAGGGAGTTGAGAGGATTATGATCAATGGCAAGAAGCATTATATTTGTCCTCACTGCCCCTTCCGGTCCAGATGGGCTGACCAGGCTGTCGCCCACCTTGAGCACCACTTTGTTATGTACTCGTACAAGTGTGCACACTGCTCCTACTCCACCAGGACGAAGGACAAAGTCAAATTCCACATGAACCTACACAAAAAGGTGGCTGATGACGGCAACGGCCACTCCACGGATGGTGGGAAGAGGTTGGCTAGGACAGCACAAAGGGACAATGAGGCTGCTAGCAGCCCAAGTGAAGCAGGCCTAACTAAAGGTCCGAGAACAAGAGCAAGGCTAGGAGTTATAGGCCAGTCCCCAGTCAAGCACACGACTCCACAAGTATCTCCCACAAGCAGCAGTGTGTCCCGTAACCTTGGTGACTTCAGCAGCCCCAGTGGATCTGAGAGCGCTTTTATCCGCTACATGACTCCATCATGCAGCAAGGAGCAGCCGGAGCAAGGCCAGCAAGTCACGGTTTTGACATTTGTCTGCATGTACTGTGAACGGCCATTCACCGACCAAGAAAGCTGGCTGGCTCACATGAAAAGGCACAGGCTTTAGAGATGGGTCACACACATACACGCAACTGATCAGATATAGAACAGACAGTGCCAAAATTTTGCTGTCACATTTTGATTTGTGTTTTCAAAATGAACTCTCTTGGTAGGAACTCAGATTGGTTAGGGAATGGTGAATTGAATGACACCATGTACTTATTGCTGATAAATTCTTAAGATGGAGGTTGAAAGAATTTTCATTGATTGCTGATGCTGAAATGATGCAATGGACTCAATATGAAGGTTCTGTATAATATGTAGAATTGGAAATGAGGGTATACCATAGGTGTAATAATGCTGTCACTGTCAGTTTTGTGTGTATTAAATATGCATCTTGTCGTGGCTTTGTAGAAAGACATAGTACTAATTATTCAGCTTTGTGGTTAAATGCTTTGTTAAAACTTTGTGATTTTCTGTAGCATATCTGCACATAACGACATGTCTCATGAAGTTACAAATCACTTACATGCTAGTTCAGAGGTTAATTGTGTTTTGCCATGAGGCAATACAATAATCATGATTTCATACAATAATCATGATTTGACAGTGGGCATCAGTGATTGCGACTTGCCCAAAGGAATAAGATTGCAACTCCATTTGAATTATTAGTCATGCCACTCATGGTCTACATGTAACTCAAGCATTGCAAGGAGCAGGTAATAATGCTGTCCTTTGTGCTAAGTTGCTGCAGAAAGAAAGTGATAGAAGCAAATTGGAAGGAGATTACCAGCCTAAGGCAGAGTGTGACTAAAAACATTTCAAATGCTGAGTCTGCAAGAATGGGGCTATCACAAGGAAAATGCCAGTTTCTGGTCCTTTGGTACTGAAGACCACTCAGCACCTATAGACTCTCAAATTTGTGTGAACCCTGAACTACTACTTCTAGAAGTTATCCATTCAGGGACAAGTGTCACCATTTTGATTGTTAACTTGTATTTACCATTTGTTTTATTCATTCATTTGTTTAGAAATGTGTTATTATTCCAGATGCTGCAAGGGTTCTATGATAAGTTGAATCTGTAACAAATGGTAGCTATATCAAATTGTCATGATTGATTTTATCATTAAGTATGGATCAAATATCAGTGGTAGGACAAATATTGCCCAGTGTTTTTGATGGCTTGTGTATTTGATAGATTCATTATGCATTCTAATAGAAAGTCAAGTGCTGCTAGCTTGTTGCCTATTCTTGAATATGTTTTGTGTGATATTGAGTTATTCTGGTAATGTTACATACAATCATATAGCACTAACATACATTGTAGATGAATTAATGGAGTAATAAATGCCTGCATTTTCCTGATATAATCAAATGGTAGCTGGTTTCAATCCTTGTTTGCTGTATTTTATTGTTAGCTTTGAATGAAAATGAAACATTATCCTAAAGATCTTGTCTCCCTATGGCATTCTTAAAGGGAAGTTGAAAATAAAGTACCAATAAGACCTAAAACAACAAACAGGATTCATATAAGTTGATTTGATTTGATAATCACTTAACCAGCACGTTGTTTATTTTATCATACACAAGCTAAATGGGGAATTCGAAACTTGACACAGACAAAAAGTAGAACAGATTATACATGTAGTACATTCAATGCTATGTCCTGAATAAACTGAGTATAGTCTTAGGTTCAAAATTACAAGTTCATCATCTTCAATATATGTCATGATTTTGTTACATCTGTATTCGAAATATCTACCTCATTTGTCAGGACTGTGTGTCTGCAAATGTCTTCCCAATCGTACGATCAGATCACGAGTCCTGTAAATACAAGAGCAAGCTGGGGTTTTTAAAAACTCAATTATATGTATTTTCCTTAGTATGGACGAGAACATAGCACAGTATCTCTCCTTTTCATTGTATATATTCAATTGGTTCAGTGACAACAAGGAGGGATACAAATTGTATCCCTCCTTGTTGTCACTAAACCAGATAGAGATCTTAATCAATTGAATATACATGTATTTGCTTGGAAAAATCCTTCACTACTAATTCAAAACTACCCACCCAACAAAAGCTCACTAATGATATACAACATTAGTACAACAACAGTCACCAGCTCTGCGTAAATGGCCCGAAACGGGTATGATTATCGTTGCCGCCTAACGACCGTCTTTGGTACTGTCGTGTTACTTCCTGTTTTGACATCTCGTGTTCTGTTATGACCATCATATTTGAGTGGTAGATAGCTCTTGGTAGAGAGAGAAGGGAGAGTGAGTCGTGTAATGTAAGTTTGGGCTCACACGTCTGTACTATGTAACACAACCTCTGCTGTCCAGGGCTGGAACTGTTCGGTCGGATGTTGGGCGGGCTACTATATGATACATGTAGATTAGGGGTGTGTACCGGCACAAAACCGGCCGGTTTTTCTTATTGGACCGGTCCGGAAAAACCGGACGTGAAAAAAATTCGGTGGGCCGGATGTTGGACCTTTGAAAAAACATATGATCTAAATTCACACGTTTTGGGGGCTTTCTGGTCGAAGAAAATAGCAAGAACGAAGCAGAGTAGAGCTTATAGCAATTTCTACAGTTTTACAGTCAATCATACAGATACAGGTAATCCTGTAGGATTTTAGAACGCCAGTGGTCAAATACGCCACAAAACATCCTTTTTTTGTACCGAAATGGATTACTGTTTTGAGTATCTCACATTTTTTTTTTTTAGTATCTCACATACTGAATCAGGTTCAGGTCCAAACCCGGACCTGGACCTGAATTTTCTGTACCTGTACCCACCCCTAAAGTAGATGTAATCAGTCAATTGGCCATCTAGCGTCTAAAAGAACATTGCTCACTCATATTCATATCAAATTGTCCGCCATTCAGGGAGTATTAGTATTCGAGGCTGTCAATCTCCCAACTGACGTCGGACGTACGAAGGATGGGCGGCGCAATCAGCCAAATTATAACTTGTAAGGCACGGTTTAGCTGCACCATCTTGCGGAATGACGTTGACAATCACTTTTGCTGGTACATTTGTGTCAATGATGATAAGTTTTGAATGACTGAATGAAGCAGTCTGGACAGCAGCTGGAACCTGGTACAGTTCTATGATATCGTTTTGATTATTGTTTGGCCACAGCAAGTAACTTTTATGGATGACATCCGCGCGCTCATTGATTTTCGCTTGATCATTGATGTCAGAAAACATTTTTCTTCTTCTGCAGAGATAGTCAACATGACGAGAAAGTACCAAATGAGAAATGTGGTGTGTTGTAGCCTAATGATTGTACTTCTTGACACTAGCGAGCTAGCCATGACTAGTTTTAGAAGTGACACTTGTTGAAAATTTGTAAAACTGGCACTAGTATGGAAGTTATGAGACTATACTAGTAATTACCAACTTGGTACCATTCTACCACACTGGTGTCATTTGTATTGTAGTACTAGTTCAATTCTTGAATACATGGAGGGATGGACGCCTTGTTGTCTGTGCTACCATGCTTTGTCCCAAAAATTCTTACAAGGGTTTGCTTGTGTGCGTGTGTGTTTACGGATATCTGTAGTCAGTATCACTTATTGTGTGATACTCTGTGAGTAGGTCTTGGAGAGACGGAATATTGTGTCTATTTTGAAAACCAAACCATCTTATTTGTTTACCCATCTTGTTTTTTTTTTACACGATCTAGAATGTTCTCATGATAAGAATAGCTTTTAGTTAATTTCGTGCCAGTGGAGGCCTGGGTGGCGAGATGCCGGACAGGGGAGTGGAGAACTGAAGTTTGTGATTATTTCGTTCTCCAGGTGGTTTGGGCTCCTTCGTTTCTGATGGCAGTGGAGGTGACTAATTGTAACCCTACTTGCATACTAGTAATTGATGAAACAATATAAAACAAGACATTTACAAAAGCCCAAAATACCTCTCGAAGGTAAGAGGTCACAAAAACTATGACAATTCACTTGATTTCATCACCTTAGTTTCAATTTGTGTCGGTCATCAGAAACAATTTCATTACCTCTATACAATGGAGTAATTGTTTAATGTTTGCTTGAGTGTGTGTGTTTTACGGATATCTGTAGTCAGTATCACTTATGAACCTCTGGATGGATTGTGATGATACTACGTGAGTAGGTCTTGGGAAGACGACGGTCAAGGTCGGTTTTGATCGTCCTGGTCTGTGTCGTGTCTATAGTAGCTATTAATATTTTTGATATGTTGGCCATAACTAGTGTGCTAGGCTGGGGATGGATGAAAGGCTTTAGTTATTTTTCTGAAATACGTACGGTAGCAGCGGTACCTTTTTCTTTCTTGTCTTTTAATTGTTTTGATGCAATGGATACTACATCCCACAAACTGACTTGAACGACATCTTTCCCATCCTGTGTCATGAAGTATGAGTTTGTATATATTTGTTGGAAAATGTTGCTTTATGCATAAGCGTTATAATCACTCAGACGTAGCAGGAGAGGTGCCTGCTGTGTGCTATGACAGGATCTGTGGATATCATAACTGGTTTATCAATGTCTGTTCGAACCAATGGGATCAAGTAATTTGAGAAAATGTTGGTACCCAGTAGAATCAACATTACCATCTGTACATGTAAAAGTTGTGACCTGTGAGTTAATGACTGTCAGATCGTGCGTGTAGCGTTATTAATCAGACTGTACAGTGTTGAGTGTTTGTTTGTGATGACGTCAGATGACATTGCCTGGCTGGTTGTGTCCAGTCATCTGGTGTACATGGCTGTTCCAATGTGGGACACCCACACGGGGCCCTTGTAATGGGAAGGGTACAAATAAGAGACAGGGTGGTACTGTACAGTAACTTTTACATTTTCTTTATCTTTTCATCTGAACCATTCGATACTGTCGCCACGAAAACAGCATCGTCAGATTTCAAGAATGTTCAGTTTTTGTGAAACCAGAGATTAGCTTTTCATCAATGATATAATCATACGACATTCTAGGGCTAACATTTGTTAATGTAGTTAATAGACGCGAGATAAGCTAGTCATCAATGGTATAATTACACCACTTTCTCGGGAGAAGTTGACGTTTTGTCCAATGCGACTACCAGGAAAAAGATAGGAGATCGTAGGATGATCTTTGACATTCTGAGAGGCCTGTCGTGTAATGTCGATAATTACGTAGGTTTTTTAAAACTGCATTAAGGTAATTAAGTTACCAGAGGGAGAAACAAATGTAAAGGGATGAACAGGAAAGTTGCTTTTGATATTTTGTGTCTTCTTTTGGACAAATATGTCATTTACTTTTTTTCTCATGACTTGAGTTAGCACAATCTCGTTCCGTGTAGAGAGATTATTTAACGGACACGTAAATTGACGTTTAGTCCCTGGTCACCAAAAATGAGCGCAGATTAGCAATAAAAAGAAAGATTTTCCTTCTCAAATAGTACATTGTCTACAGAGCACAAGTCGCACAGGTAAAGCCACCACAGCACATACGGCACGTTCCGTGTGAAACGCGGGAATTCGCTAAATTAAAATCAAGCTATGGTTGGTTTTCAGACGTATTTCCAATTCGTTATGACAAAAATGTTGCAGCGAGAAGAGGAAATAATCTGCGAGTTTTCCTCTTTCATGATGATGTCGAGTAGAGCAAATTTCAAACGGCATGCATCATTCATGTCGTGCCAGAATGTTCCCATGAAGATTACATGTATAAATGTAAGCACACAAAACACCTGTAGTTGATGATTATGGAAATGCCATACTTGGTACCAGAAGGGCGTGGTCTGTCTTGTTTTCATCGATGAGGGGATATTGTTGTGAATTTTATTAAGTTGAAGGGCTTTTATTCAAGTGATGGACTGGTATCAAACGGACGAAGAAACAAGAGAGGAAGTCAGTGATTGTGTTGAAAAATGGTCGCTAATGTTTATTTTGTGATATCTGATTGAGCTCAATAAAAGTAAAGTGGGAGAATGGGAACTTGCTCAGCGGGTATACATATACATTTTTCTGGGTGAGGGGGTGTATTGATATTGTTTGGCACACTCATGGATTGTATTGTTTGTGTGTAAATGTGTATTTTTCATATTTTTTTCTTTTGTATATAGGCGTCATATTTTATTTCAACTCTGTATTGTGGTAACTGCATGATGTACTCTTATCGGTGTGTGTGGGATTCTGAAACGTATTCGAGGTTCAAACATAACACTTTCAGTTTAAAGTACTTCCTCATTGGAACCCTCGACCTTTTGATCCAGAACGCCGCGCACGCTGCCATGCCTCGTGATTATTGTCTTCTACCTGTTGGTAAAAGTTTTCAATGTACATTAAGGAAGATAATCAGCGCGCTAGCTTCAGAAACTTGTAATCACCTACGAGCCATTGTTTCCTTCAGAATGTTCTCTCTTGGTTTCAAGACATTGTACTATTGTAGGGCTAATTGTCTGCAGCGCTGCCTTCTTTTGAGTTGTTGCCATGGCAACACAGGATGCGCTCGTTACGTCAATCGATCTGGTTTCTCCACGTGATGTATGAAAATATTCATGGCGACAATGTACGACTCGTTTTTTGTGTTCTAACATAAAACATCTTAACGGGATAACAATTATCAATGTTACTGTGCAAAAATATAATGTAAGATAAACTGTATCCAAGACAGGAGACAAAATAACATACTCAAGGCAACTAAAGAAATAACAAGACAGTATATGTAGCTGTAGACTTCCGTTTACATCAGAAATACTTGAACAAATTCGGGGCACTTAAAAAAGAATATGACTTCTACTTGATCTTCTTTACCTACGTCATTACTTTAGAGACAGATAACTAGAGTCTTTCTTTGTAAATAAAAGACCCAGTATTCGCGCACGGCTATGCTTCTATGTATGGTGGACGTAATGACGCAGCCGCTATGTAGCCATAGTAACTACAGGGGCTAGCAATGTCACCATCGACCCCAACACCTGAAATTGCTGGATCTTTCAGCTGAGCAGCGTTATCGTTGTCGTTTTGTACATTTTAAGAGACTTGTGAAACCTGGAAAAGTGTTGCTTTGTGAAAATAACACGACCACAACTGTACAATTACATACCGTGAAACTGGTACTGTGTGGAGTAAGACGAACGAGTCCGTTCTCACTTGTGTGACTGGTGTAACTCACCACAGAAGGGATTGCCACGGCCGTGCTTGGTCCCACAGTCAGGGACTGTGTCCTGTATCATGGTGACGTATAGAAACACACTATGATGGAAGGACACAGTACCCGACCGCGGGAAAATGGCAGTCTCGTTCCCAGGTTGCACGTCAGGGACCCTGTATTGTGGCAAAAGTGATGAATACGACTCAGATCAGTAAAAACAGCACACATGGATAAATAAAATCACGATGATCTGTCCAAACACTGTTAAGATAGACTATATGAACCATCTTGTATCGACTTGGGAGTTGTCTCTTACTAATGTGCGACTCTCTAAATATCCAGGGCCTCTCGATTTGAAAATTCACTGAGCATGGTAAAAGAAAATAGAAATAAATCATTGAATAAACACGTAACTATATTCTCCACTGACGTAGAATACGTACTTTTGCAAAGAGAAAACGATAAGAACTGTTGAAATGTGACAAGAAAACCGGTCGCACATCCAGCCAAGTACTTTGTTTTTGTAGTGGCAACAACACGTGTTGTATACATACAAACTGTCAGTCTTACGACCCTGTAGCCCGTGGCATCCCCGCCCACGGCATCAAATTTTTAGGCTCGTAGTCATAAAACATTTAGGGCGCCGTCAAAACAGCTTACGCCGCATAAAAAAGAATTATACGAAAAGACTGTCAAGAAGGCTACAGATTGTTAAGAATTGTTAAAAAAGACTGTTAAGAAGGCTACAAACAACAGCATAACTGAAGTATAAAGGTGGAGGCATAAAGAGAGTCCTCTACTCAAAGAAGACCGCCTCACCTACCAACTCCGCGGACCTGTCCGTCCTGCTGCTCTGCCGCGGGAGTGAGTGTTCGCACCTGGGCGGGCGGGCCCTTTCATAGCCTGGCTGACGTGAGGACCGCACGTCACCAGCTATTTTTTTCTCCCTGATCACAGACTAATAACGCGCCCTGTGTACACGAGTTCCCGCTTAGAACACGTTTCTCCTGGTTATTCAACACATGGCCAGGAGCTTTGATTGTCTACTGAGGTAAGCACCGAGGGAGTGCCGAATGCATAAAAGATGTAATTTTAATTCGCAGGTGGAAAACACGACGAGAATGTTTGGGAGAATAAAGTACAGAACGCAAAGTAAAGAAAGTGACGGAACGGAACTTTCAACAAAGGTTGTAATCATCAAACCCGTCACAGACTTTTTCAGTGCAGATCTACTGAAAATTTAAAAAAAAACTGTTAGCTTAATAGATTGTGTCCATCATTCTGCTTACCTTTAATATTTAAGGTACCCGGATCTGAGAAGAATAATGGTTAATATTCCTAGCATAGCTAAGTCTTTTTTCATCTGTCATATCAAAACCTGTGGCCACCCTTACAGCACTAGTAATTGAGGAAACCGACATATAGCTGTGCCTATGTTTTGTATCTATTTTTCTTCATATCTTAGCTTTGGTGCACATATGGTAGAGGTGCATAATTTGCATATGCACAATTTGGGGAGGGAGTAGAAATACGAAAATATGATCTGGGACCATCGCTTGGCATTAGGCGATGTTGTCTCGTCTTTCCTGACACATTTATGTAACGGACACTGTCCTTATCTACTGTTGGGACAAGTTACCTTCATTATTTGCTGAATCAACCCCAACAAGAGTACTAGTGGGCGTATGGCTTTGAAAATGTGGGGCTAAAAAGAGGTAGTTTCCTGCATGTCTAGATCTAAGCTTTAAACCAATCACAGACTCCACAGATACATCGCCATGAAGCTAGGACTGCTGGCTCGTTCTCACTGAAATGTGCAAAGTCTTAACGACTTGATATGAGCCAAATTACGGGCACTATCGTTGCTCTCTTCATTTCCCCACAGCATTTGGTAGGTTTTACGATAAAATCCACAGCATTATTATCGTTTGACGGCTTGGAAGAAATTATAGGCACCTCTCCCTAAACGGGGCCAGCATCGGAGCAGACCCGAAAATTCGTACAGTAAATATTCAGTTTCTAGAAAAGTTGGTTGACTGGTGCAGCTTGCTTGCCAGGCCCTCTGTCAAACCGAATCCGATCTACTCTGTCACTGACACTGTTCTTGTAATGTACGCTGTAAGGTGGTTAAATTCAGTAAGATACGTTACTATTTAAGTAATATAAGACAGCCCTGACACATGTATCAGCCACACATGTAATACAAAAAATAGCCGTTTTTGTGACATTTCTCTATTTCTGGATTTCCAAGAAATAAAGGAGTGTTTGCTGTCATTTGTAACCCACCTCACTGAACAAATGTTTAAAATAACAATGTTCACTGTAACGGTATTACTGTTTGATGCTTTCTATGTCACTAGTATTTACTTTACTTACAGAACTACCCAGTCTCTGACTGCCCGTACCTACATACATCTTCTACTCCTAAAAGATGTAGCCAAACTGTGTATCCTTTCGAAGAAAGTTTACTTTAGCAATGGCCGTTCCCAGTAAGTGTCCAACACGGTCAAGATGTGTTTAACACGATTCTTGTCCTTGTCCACTGGAAAAAGATAAGCGGTAAAGTTGGAATGGAAAAATATGGATTCAACTGAAAGTAGCCGTCTTATCAGAAGATAAGTTGATCTATTTTGTCGACAGTAATAGTCGATACTTTGCAGATTTCACCGCGAAACAGGGTTCTATTGGTAAAAACACGCAGTCAATTGGACCACGTTTGTTGTTGTTTTCGAAAAAGAACTGTATTAAACAATTACGTTTTACACCCCGTGTCCATGTAGAACTGTCAGAATCTATCTACATGTTGGGTAAACTTTGAATCCTCTAGCAGGAAATGTTTACGTTCAATGTACTTTTGTAACGCAACCAAACAACATTCTCTCTGACAAGTAGGTGATGAAATAATGCCAGGCGCCTGCACGGGAGGGGAGAATATTAAACATGCATTCCATCCTGCACTTTGAAGTGATTGCCACTTAATATTTATGTTAAGTTATGAATAAACAACCACATCCTTGTATGCATCAGTCTTAGCGCTTTTTCTTCGTCTTAAAGCTCAAAATGGTTCTCGACATAACGTGGAAGGGAGAGGCCGTCCTTTTCACTAGTGTTCTTTTCGCACAAACTGTCTGATATAACTGGCTCTAACCACCTGTCACACTATAAGAATAAAGTAATCTGAAGAAACCCGCATCAGTTCGTGATTGCAATTTGGGAGTGGACAGGAAATTAATTCATCTCTATGCATAGCTCCTTAGTCTAAGCCATTTCCACCTGCTGCGGTTACAGTTCGAGTGAAATATTACATGTGGTAGTGTGGACCCGGAATCAAAGCAATTCAGTACACATAGTTAGACATATCAGGGAATAGATTTAAAGGCTATTGCTCACCTTTACCCCTTTTATACATATACCAATTTCATCTTTCTTAAGCGTCGTACAGTTATATACATTATAGACAGTTTGAATGCACTTCCACTCTCTGCCCTAAGACTCTGTCTGCCTTTTTGTGGTAAATGTACAAATACCTTAAGGATATACGTGTTGATCTAATCTTTTGGTTTGTTAATTGGATGATTATATGCACACACCATTATCCCTAGTGGGTGGTGACTAAAATGTTTATCTGAGATTTTAAAGTGTTGCTCGTGTCAGTCGTGATGCCTTTCTCGGGACTGACTGCCCGGGGTTGCGGCGCACATCGCTGTGGAGAAGGACAACTCGACACGGTGTGTGAGGGAATTGTGGGAACTGGACGGTTAATGGAGACACAGAGACGCAGGAACTACAGATGGGGGTGAAATGACCATGAGTAATAATTCTGTACGAGCTTGATAAATGAATATTTAACACTGCCCTCATCGACGATATGTGCGCTCTGCAAAGTCGTGTAGTTGCGCACAGTTAGTTGTTTCAGAAATTGACAGAATCAAAGTTGAGAAAGAAGTCTGAGTCATTAAAAAGTGCTAACAGCAGTACTAAGTCCACCTTCTGCCCGATACACTGTTTCTGATGGATTCAGTTTAAGTTGTATCTTCTCTATCAAATTCAGTCGTACGATGTCGCACCAAAGAGCATTTTGGTTGCTTTTATAGACATACATAAGAGCTTAAAGAAGTAAAAATCGCAATAACATAATACCTTTTCACAAGAGAAAGTATGCAAACAGAATATTGTAATATATTTGATTACCAGGGTTATATATGAGGTAAGATATGAGAGATTTCAATAAAATGCAAAATATAACCTTCTGTGTCATGCTCGTAAGCAACAAACGTGTACGGAAAACGTACACAACCAAGAAATAGTAGTGTAGTAACGCATCTCTGTCACTGGACGTGTTCAATGTAGTAACGTTATCCAGGATATGACTGGTACCATGTCGTCCATGTCACAATGCTGAGTTGTAATCATGTCGTGCGACAAAGATACCGGACAACAATTTTTGAATGAACACACACTGTGTCCTACACACACTACCGGAACATCCCTGTACTGAACTCCATGTGCTCGAACAAGCTTAGGAGTTCGTGGAAATGACTGAGCTCTAAAGGTTCACAGGTAATCAGTGTACCAGGTCAAATGTTCGCACCCTTCGTCGTGTCTCGTCTTCTTTGTATAGTTTATTATTTTTACTATGAATTATACACATAACAGGTCTCTTGAAATGCTTCTGTTTTCCATGGCTTCAGATTAATATCAGAGCTCGTCTTATTTTGTGTGGAATTCTCCAGACAGCAGCAGATGTTAGGTGTCTTCAACTGGAAGATGTATCCATTGTCGTTTGTAAAGGTATTCATTAACAACTTTCTCTTCTCTAAAATGTGAAAAAAATTTCAAATCGGTCAAGATTGACAGACATTGGTGTGCTACCAGGACAACCAACCCAGTCGCAAAGGTGCAGGTCTTCTTCAAATCACAAGGGGGAGTTGATGATAGACTACAAAGGGAATAGCTGATACGTTATTCAGTGTTATCCCTTTATATTCACATTTGAGTGGAAGGACTTAAAAACCAAGAACGGTTATGTTACCGTTCTCTTGAAAAGATTTCTGCGCCAAAGACAGGTATACTAACCTTCGCGTGAAAGGGAATTCAGACCCAAGTTCAGGTACGTTATAACTTTTGTGAGGTAGAAACTCAGCATACTGGACAGGTATGTTTACTTTTGTGTTTAAGGAATGCAACACCAAGAACAGATATGTTTAACTTTGCAAGAAAGGAATTCAGTACCAAGGACAGGTAGGTTAAGTGTCAGTGTGACGGGACTTCAGCACCAAGGACAGGCACGTTAATCTATATGTGGGAGAATTTCAGCATCAGGTGCGTCTACTAGTGTAGAGTTGGTGATCAGCACCAAGGACAGGTCTATGCCTTTTCTGTGTGTATGGTATCTTGTAAATGGTCTTCAGCACCAAGGTCAGCTTTGTGCATGCCCTATGTTCCTTATCTAGTATAGTGGGCCCAGGTTGTCTTGCTGTTGTCTTTATTGTTCGCTAGATGTCGCTCCTACGCATTGCACGTCCTTGTGGGGCTGGCCGTGTTGGTCTAAAGAAGCCCCACTACTGGCTGCTTGGAGACAATGTCAGCCCCACCTCCCGGTGGAGTCAGCCAGGCTGCATAAGTAGTTTTGAAGCGTGATGCATTTCACTTTTGTACTTTTCGACCCCGCCCCCTTCCAATCATGGAAGGTCTGTAAAACACTTGCTCAATTTTCTCCATCTTAAACAATGCGTATTCACAACAGTGTGTTGAATGTGTTTTTACCCTGCACATATGCGGGGTTCGTTGACGAGTCTCGCTGTCAGGTGAAAATGTAAATAAGTTTTGACTTAAAGCGTGACTGACATCTTCTATTCGCCAGTGACCTCGGATGCTTTATAGATGATAGATGCCAAAGGTTCATTTCCGCACTAGAAAGTCATGAAACCGTGACGGTTATTTCTAAACAGGTAACGTCATTAACGTAAAACACTTGCTTCCAACAAGGAAGCAGAATTTCAGATCCATCGCCATTGATGGTGATTGAGTAGTTAAGCTTCTTACAGGGGCTCCGGTGAAACTGACTCATCAGCACAGAGGGTAAGTAATCTGGAGATAATGCTAACTTGCGCTAACAGTGATCTGACTAGCTTTTTCCACTCTCTCTGCCCAGGGAAAGGACTTGTTCATACGTCCAGCACATGGGACATTCTGCGAGCCTTCCGGCCGTCTAACTGGAGTATATTTTAGAAACAGCTGCAGTCTAATATAATGTCTAATTGTGAAATAACGGGTATTTTGGACTTACATGTACCCAAATGTTACCCGAAGTGCCTAAGATGACATATGGAATATTAGTTTCTATATGTGTCAGAGACATATGAAATATTAGTTTATATGTGTCAGAGATAACATATGGAATGTTAGTTTCTATGTGTCAGAGATAACATGGCGCATATTATGTGTCTGGAATATGGTATATTAGTTTCTATCTTGGAAACCAAAACTATATCGAATTTTCCATGGCCTTTAGGGAAAACACATACGTGACAAATAGGGCTGTCTGCTGAGATAATGACGTAGTAGATTAGATATGTGGAGTCCACCAAGTGATTGTTCATAGTTTCACATGACGCACCTTTTTCTGACTGATTACAGCTATAACGTTAGATATCGACTCAGACATACACTCGCTTTTCACTCCAACCATCGGTTTTAATGACATCTTTTGTCGCAACGTAACATACGCATCGCTCGAGAAAACAAGAGAATAACAAGTAACAGGTGCAGGTCTGTCTATGATCTCTTCTGTGTGAAGTCTGTTTAAATATGTACACGCTCTCAAGACTTTATACATCACCTAACTTACAAGCACCATGGACTGGCTCTATCTACACGGCACATAGTACTTGGAATATATATATATATATATATATATATATATATATATATATATATAAGCGATGTTGTTAGAGTAATGTGTTCTCTTTTAATTTTCATTGTGTCAAATTAGTTCAATTCCACAATCAGCAATCCCCTTTGTTCAGTGACTGAAACATGTCTTTATATCAAGTCACGACGCACTGACGTGTTGATATAAGCCATAGCTGGTCCAAGTCTTGAGCTTGTTCAAGTTTTGAGCTTGACACAAAGACTTGATTCAAGTCGTGAGTTGTTTTAAGGACATAGCAATAGTTGCGATTATGGACGAAGGTGATTCCTTCCTATCCTTGTATTCACATGATAGCATTCACATGATATCGCATATACATAACTTTACATGGACAGTTAGATGAGTTATGTGATTAGAGTCAAACTGATTAAATGTTCCATTGTGTGGTTTATGGTACGGTCTTCACGACCCATTTGTATATAACATTAGATAAACCTCTTACAGTCATCTTGTGAACAACGTACATTCAGTTGTATATCACTTAAAATATATTGAACAAGTGTAAGTGAAATTCTCCTAATTCAGATTCTAACACAAAAAGATCTCCACATACATCTGAGACGGGTCCTTAGGATATTCTGGAGTAAATATACTCTGTGTTTAAAATCAAGTTACAACAATACTTTTCAAACAAATAAAAACTACGCCACACTTTTACGATATGAATACATATAATAGTATTTACACATATCAAACATAACTCGCCTGACAGAAACCATGCAACATGTCTTGACCATGTCAATGCGGAAGTATAATATATACTTTCTTTGTACATTTAGATGGTTTTTGTACAATGCAAAATAACGCTCAATCAGTATTGCAACAGACCTATAAAGTACCATTCCAAACGTTTTCTAATGTCTCCAAACTCCGTCCCTGGGCCATCCAGCTGTGATCGCCCACGGGATGGGCTCTACCCTTTATCTAAGCTTGCCTGGCTGAAATTCCTATATAGGCGTTCTACAGAGCGCAGACGGTATTTGGTAATAATAATTCAATCGCGCACACACATTAAATAAGTCTTTAGGCTTTGATAAAATGGAATTTACGCTGTAAGAGGTAATGGAAAGGACTCCATTTTATATCATTATACTGCTTTCAAGTCATAAAATATCGATAACGACCGCGCACTGAGAGAAAAATGACCTTGTCTGGGATGGTTATCGTAAAAGGCCTCCAGGCAAGGCAAATATATGGTATGTACATGGGAACTCACAATGGGAGGGGCTGTAGAGTCATATAGAGATATATAAAGGTAGCCATTATTCTCTATCAGCTGTTTCGACGGGCGGATTCAGTCTCACAGAAGCGAGCAGCTTTCAGAGAATAGGCAACATTACCGTGCAGCAGACGGTGGAGTCAGCACGGGTACGGGTCCCATTACTGACCACGGAACTACAGCAGACACGAGTACAAGCAGCGGTGCAAAAGAACTAGCGCTCCTGCTGTCCGAAACATGCCTGGGGTACTTAATCGTATGACTGTGTAAGTTAGATCCATGATACCGCCGGATGGCAGTACCTAAGAGGAAAGTAGAATTACCAAATACATGTAATAGCAGTTTTCCACATCAACCTAGTGTCCGTATACATAGCTGCAAATGCAACCAAATTGCGAGAATTGGCACGTAACATTGTAATAAAACACGAATTCCATCCTACCTGAAAGCTCTCGAAATGCAAACGCAATTCATTCGATCTTGGGTATTTTGTCTCTAGAATGAGCTTTTCGCTCTAGACAGCCACTCATACTCGCCTTTTGTCAGTTATTCCCGTGGCAGAAGTCTGACAGTCAGCTGTGTTCTGTGTATTAAGTACCTGTTAAATCCGTTTTTTAATATCATATGGAAACTCACCAGCGATTATGTCTTCTGTATATACATACAAAATGTACTAATCTTTACCCAGAGTAATAGGGTATCACTATTTTCCTATCGAAAACGAATATCTGCAAATAGCTTGTTTTAAACACCAAGCTTTTCACATCGAACAGATAGAAGAAAATGGCACGACAAAGGAAGATGCTTTCCGTACAGTATAATATAAACCCACCCCATTATCATGGTATACTGTGGGATTGCGTATGTTATGGATCAGAGTTATAATCGTCTCTCTGTAGTCAGTATGTACTCATAGAATCAACTGGCACTCTTAAGTCTTCATGACCGTCGAAAGATAATGACGTATTAACAGATGTGTTTTGTTTGTGTTTGGTTGTTGCGGTCGCACCGCCCGTTCTGATTGCGGTTGGATGCGTTCAGCAGCATTTCTTCTTTCTTTTGGCCGCCTCTTGCTGTTGTCTGTCGTCAATGGGGAGGCTTCTGATCTGTTCGTCCTCTCTCTCCTGCAGCTTTCTGTAAAGTTTAACACCAATGTATTATTTAATTACGATCATGTAACTAATGAACTAATGATAATTATTTGTGTCATTGCCATTATTATCATTTACTTATTTACATTTTTTGTATTATTGATAGAAATTCTTATTGACCCCCAACACTCCTCCCAACTCGACCTCCACGAAAAGCAGCCCTGACGGAGCACTATCGAGATTAAATAAAGGCACAAACAAACAAAATGTATCACAAATACATGGTCATACTGGACATAACTTCATACGTCTATAGCCCATATTTGCATTAATCACTGCGCCCTACCGAAGAGGACAGATCCTAGCCCTTCTCGAGAATCTCTGAATGTTGCCCTATACGTGCCGTCTACTCACCTTGTGAGGATTTCAAAAGACTGCGCGACGTTCGTTCCCAGCTTGGCACTCGTCTCAACAAACAGCGCGTCATACTCCTGAAACAGACAAATTCATATTTCTCATGAATTTAGACAAACCTTTGATATCTCTTCATACATTCTCAGTATCACAAAAAACGAGAAGAATTTACTTAGTAGAATATGGCTCTTGTTGTGGTTGACATAGTAAATATTTTATGTATCTGTCAACTATTCTTTTGTTGCGACCTGTATTACCCCTGTGGGTATATATGTACAATAAAGGTCTTCATTCATTCATGAAAATCATTTTTTTTTTCAATTTGAAGTATACGTAGGATATTGTTTTACGTAATTCTATTATTTTCAGAATAAAATCTACCGCCTTGTGTCAGGGCTTATTTTTTGGAATAACAGACAAATTCTCCAACAATTTTCTCGCGTTTGAGGACGACACCAGCAGGAACATAAACTAACAAGTAGAACAGTTCCTTCATATCAAGTAGCTATGGGCGACATAAGTAACACATCAGTAACACATACATATTTTCTTTGAAAATGTAAAGGATAGTAGCACGAAGAGACGATGAAGATCCAACATATATCAATGGTAATTATTTTAATGAGCAAAGATACAGGGTATTCAACATTGTCAGCCGATAAGCTCAATTGATGTCTTGTCATTTAGTACAATCATCACGAAGAGATTAATAGTAGATTGTACGTAGTTATGTGGGTGATTCGTGCTTGTGTAAGCTTTGCCAGTGTCTGCTCATTTTCTGGTAACAACACGTGCAATATATCTGTTGAAATACCATAAATATGCAGTGTAACGTTAAATGTATATACCTGGTGGCAAAAACATCACAGAAAGGAAGCTTTGAGTACGATATCTTTCTGACTACAAGCTATGTTTGCAAACAGTTCCAGGAAAGACAAGTCGATTTATCGACGACAGACACACAAACCGCACCTTCGCCAGGTTCAGGCCCGCAGACTCGCTCACGATCCGGTGTTTCTCGGCTAAGTCGTGCTTGTTCGCCACCAGCACTGTCACAGCGGTGGCGTTCCCTTCATCCACCTACATACAACACACAGTAAGGTTGGGACACAATATCTGAGTCACATTTCGGTCTTTCATTTCCCCCCGTAATGTCATGTTGATGATAGCGTGAGTATCGCAAAGAAGCATACACAAATTATATTTCCACATCGCATACACATTGTAGGGACGCTACATATATCCGGGGATCAACTGCAGGCTATTAGTTTTCTTATCCCGACACAAAGGATTGAAATACTTACCATCTAGACACTTACAACAGAACAGGAGACTACATCTCCTCCCAATCTTACTTCCTTTTAACGCGTATAGAAAAATCACACCGGAAGATCAGGACATGATAACAGCTTTGCTAAAGCCCACATGATTGTAAAGTTCGGCGTCAGCAATTTTAAAAGCAAACTCACGGTCATACTGGCGTTTTACGACTCTGCTTTAAATGCGACCATTTCACAAATTTTACTGGACTGCATTACCTAAAATGGAACCTAATCGTACCAAATACATGCTATATTCCAAAGTGAAATCGAATAGACCGTGCCCACATATTAAGGGTAACCTGGAGGGGCGTCTACATTTTATGGGTTACAGCTGAGGGCAAATCGTAACTTTTCTACCACAGTCACAAATACTCCCACACTCGCGCGACACTCTTACGTTTCATCAAACACACACGTAGTCAATCTTCTTGCAAACGTTAATGACTCATAGAAACAATGTTCTGTTGGTAACTTTGACCAACCAATGCAGATTCCGACCAACACGTCTGTCAAATTGTTTTCTTCGGTGTGCACAAAACGAACGCCCCCTACCCCAGTCTGAATGTCCTGCATCCAATTATTGACGTTCTTGAAGGATTCCTCGCACGTCAAGTCGTAGAGCAGCATGACCCCGTCGACCTTTCTGAAGTAAGAGTTGGGGATGCTCCGGAACCTGGAACACCATTAACAAGTTAGAGTGCACACAAGGCAGGTCGAAGCCGAGGGGTATGTTCAAAAAGCCATGTATGTTATTGTAATGCAAAATTCACCATTAAGTAATGGCTACAAAGTCACTTTCGTGCGTCTGTTCCATCTACCAATTCAAGGCATGTCATTCGATCTACAAGCCCTCAAGTAAGCAACAACATTGTAATCGCAGATTACTCTAAAGGTATAGTAATTTACGGTGGGTAGATGCGTGTAAATGGGATTTTTCGTTCAAGTATTTCCGACCGATTGCCAGAGAATAAGAAACACAGCACTCCACGCCTCGCCCCCTAATGGCCATGAGGGACTGGGAAATGGATTTAGCGGAAATCAATATTCTTAAGTTCAGGATCGTGCGAGCTAAGCACCGTCTGGCTGACTGGTCGGACCGAACCCACCTCACGTTTGAACGGGCTTCCACAAACTAGAGGTGGGGTGCCGGGACTCAATCATCATTAGAGGAGTGATATAAAGCTTCCGCCAAAACGATAACATTGTTATTTCAAAGTATTTCAAACTATTATTTCCCTTGTATACACAAATATGCACATACATATATGCTAATTGTATGTAAAACGCGTGGTACGAACCGTTCTTGGCCTGCCGTGTCCCATATCTGTAGAGATATGATGGAGTTTGCCGTCACCATGGTCTTCATGTAGTACCCTATACCTGTAAACACAAAGCACAGTATATAGAACAAATAGTCATGCAACATATATTGCTTCTTTACAAGAATAGACAATAGCTGCTTTTAAGCAATGTACTTAACAAATAGTCTTGCAACATCTATTGCTACTTTATGATAATGGACGGTAGGTGCTTTTAAGAAATGTACTTAACAATATACTTAACAAATAGTTAATTGCTCCATCTATTGCTTTTTTATACAAGAATAGTAGACATAGACGTTTTAAGAAATGCACTTAACAATGTAGCCATGCTAGATTTATTTCTTTACAACAATAGACAACAGAGGCTGCTTTGAAACCAAACAAAAATGTTAAAACATCATCTGAAGGCTCAAAGCGCCTGAGTACGTACCTACTGTGACCTGTCTCTTGGGACTGAAGGTGTTTTTACAGAACCTGTGGATGAAGCTGGTCTTGCCCACACCTGAGTCGCCCACAAGGATGATCTTGAAACACCTGTCAGGTGTTCTGACGGTCTGTATCAATGTTTTTGAGAATTTGAGAATCTCATTCCATGTGAAGATTGTTCTCAAGCCCAATAAACGTTGGCAGTAGTACAAATCATGAAGGACAGACAACACAATATGCCAGAAGTCGAAGGAACATATTCTTTGTTGAAGTCTCTTATACACATAATTACATGACTACGTATCTGTTCTGCTAATAGATCGACATGTACACGACAGATAAGACAGAAGGTCCCAACATGGACTGGAAACTCAAGTAGAAGGACAATTCCAATGATAGGTCCAAGACAGATGCTATCCATACAAGGCCATACATCCGAAGCCTGGCTGTACTTACCTGAGACGTTGTGTCACACTCAACTTCATGTGCGATTTTGGACTGAAAAAGACAGCAGCATGATTAAATGTCAACATTTCTTTACAATATTTCTGTTTTATTTCAATGTTTTCCAATATATAACAGTGAATAACAATGTATGCAAGGAAGATATACTGCGGGCGGTTAGACGGAGGTGGGCGGGGCCCACTTCCTTCCATCAAAACGTGAAGTTAAAAACAAAAATGCAGATATTTGACTGACATACAGTCGCTCTCCTATCGGATGAATTGATTGAAATACAAATTGTGACGGACAGTCAGGATCGGTCTGTATGGATTCTAACTCTTGGGTTAGGATCATACTTTCTGATTGAGGTGAATAACTTAGATCCCAACAATGATTGTTATTTCAAAGTGTGTCAAGCAAGATACAATAACCATAGTCTACGATGTTTAATAGTTTAATATTTTGAGGAACGTTGTTTCAGGTATCTTGTCCTAAAGGACACAGTATACCCCAAAGGAATATTTATTCTTTGCTAAAACATCCATTGAAAAAAAACTAAAACATCCAAATCTATCAGTCTCCTTGTATAACGATGCCTTCACCTTGAATGGTGTCTCCAAGATCAAAGCAATAACGCTACAGGAAAAAATCCAAGTTCTGAGGGGATAAGGGCCGTAATCCTCCCTCAAGAAATCCTATCACCCAACTACAGACGGACATCTTTGACATTGAAGTAGAGACAAGGTCGACTAGGGGTCAGGCATTGATTTGCCGGTTCGGTGGAGTTTTGAAAGTTGTGACGCAGGTAGCGGAGATTAGTTACTGCTGCTTCTCGGGTTGCTGGGGTTTTGCAGGGTACTTCTGTACATTAGCGGGCTGAAGCGTGTTGACCTTTGGACGCAAATCAGCAATTATCGAGTTGCGTTCTCAATGCCAAATGACGACATATATGTGTTCTTGTTATAAAAGGCACAGAACAAGCAGAGAAACAAGCAGAGATGATCACGATGCCAGGTTATTTGGAGGGGACCTTTTAATGTATTTTATGACCTTTGGCATTAGTTCCAACTTTATGGTTATAGGTCAGGAATGAAATTTCATCTGCTTTATGAACAATGATTCTAGAAAAGGAATCATATCGCCCAGTATCCTTGTTAGAAGGATGCGAATTTGTTCCGTGTCAGAAATCACGTGCAAGCAGAACGTACTTATTTCATACGAATACATTGAGCGTTTTACTGTCTGATGTTTTACAACTGTGGAAATAGTTAAAACTTACCAACTCGTCAGCTCTCTCTTCTGACATCTTTTGTCTGAAATATAAGTCAGAATAAGCTTCATGAGTAAATGTGAAGATTTATATGTTGGTATATCCGATAATTGCGTATCAAATGATTGATTTACCCACGTGGACCAATTACACCGGTAAGTAACCAGAAAATGCTATTTCTGTATGCAATCGACAGAGTTGAATTCATGAAGTATTTCATCATTCAGTCCATTCCATGCCATCCAGGCATTCCAACCAAAATAAAGGATATTGATTGACGATCTGAAATACTTTGCTAATGGTTTCCTTACTTCAGTTTCTGCAGCTGGAATTCCAAGTCATCTCTTTCTTTCGCCTTCCTTTCGTTTTCCATGACCGCATCTTCGTAGTCTCTAGAACACAGGAAAACACAATAATCCATCATTCGGCTGGATCTAACTACTGTACATGTTTATGAAATTATAGGACGACAAGTCGTTCTCATGACGTCAGGTAAAAACGGGATCTCAACGAACAGTGAGCAACACCTGGCCCTAGAAGACAAAGGAAACATTTTCGCAAGATTCTCAAGTGAACATTCCATGAGCAGCCAATAGCTTACCTGGACAGTAGTGCCCGTTCCTTATGTAGTTTCTCCTGCATCTGAATACAGAGTTCTTGACTTTCCTCCAGACTATGAAGGGACTCGTCCAACTGGGCTTGTAGTTTCAAGTTTTCCTGTTTAGATGTTACGGCAAAAGAAATGATGAAACACCATCTAAATTGTCTTATGCTGCTTGACTTGACTTGACTTTATTTAGATCCACAATTAGCTGTTGAAACCAAGACACAACTAATGCCTTTGGAGTTGAACTTGAGATAGATGTCTGAGTTGGAAGGAGTTGTGTGTGGAATGCAAATGGCATATAGCATAGAAGTCAACTATGGCCCATTACATCGGCACGTTTTGCACCTGTAACATGCAACATTCCTAGAGAAGCACCCGACATACATAACAACTACTCTCATGATGTCCACATGTTGTGTGTAATAAGTGCTAAGTCACCACATGTGTGCGTGTGGATGAGGTGATGACGTACCCTCTGTAGCACTTCGTTCTCCTTCATGATCTGCGCTTCTTTGACAGTCAGCTCTGCTATCATCTCTTCAAGCTGGAACAATGGGTGCAAAACATTTTATGAATGTTGGGCACGAATTATTAGTATAACCCCACCATCAATCATTGTAGCATGCCAAAATTGTACAATTGCACAAGAATGATATTTCGTCATTCATAAAAACGACCGAGAACAGTGTCCACTTTGACCGACGTCTGGTCCCTACCTCTTGGTATCTCTTGTCCTTTTCTTTTTCTCTGTGATCGAGGTCCTTTAGCATCAGTTCTAACTGCAGTGACAAACAAGCATGGCATGTTGGTAAAAACTTGCCAGATAGAGCTAACCTGCCATATACAGATGGTTGTATCTAATCTTTCACACACTTTCATTAGCGATGATTAGTTACGGCACCATGTACTTGCACAAATCACGTAGCTTCACAGGCATTGCTGTATACAGAGGATTGATGATGATGACTGTTTTCTAATTACAAGATGTAGCAACATCGAGAACGCTGAAGATGGGGATATTGATAACAGTACAAAAAGGACCTAACATATATGATATGGTTAAGTAGCAGTTATTTGATGTACATGTGCCCGGGCAGAGAATCATATATCCCCGGCACTTGCAATTTTCACTGATATACATATAATGATATGTTTTGTAACGTACCTCCTTTCGCCTTTGGTTCAGTTCTCGAAGTTGATCGTCCTTTTCCTCAAGTTTTCTCGCAAGTTCCACTCGCATTCTTTCTTCGACCTGAAACAAGACGCCTACAATGACTACATGACCAGCCATTTTATACCTCTTATACAATCAGTAGATCACAGCACAATTATAGTCAGTAATTGATTGAGATGAAATCCAATATCTATGTGAGATAAAATCCAATATTCTCTTATCCAACGTTATTAAAACATTGTTTTGAGAATTATTGTTGCCATCATGTAAACGTATACGGAATCTGAATACATTTAACCGACATTTTGGGCAGGTTTCCTAAAAGGATAGAACAGTAGCTTTATGCACAAACACACCTCCACTCTAATTTTCTCTCTTTCTTTCGACAGCTGGACCTCCATCTCCTCGTACAATCTCTTCACCTCTTGGCTATGCAGCATGGACTTACTGTGGGGCGGATGGAGATGAAGACAGGTTTAAACAAAAACAAAAATGGAGTCATTGAAATGCTAGCATATCTGTACATAACGGGCAGAATGAGTCCTTCTGGCTTATCAATTTGCTTAAATACGCTCAATTAAGCATGGAATTTTCTATTGAATTGCTATGAATTCCAAATTAGAGATGCCCAGTCAGGTCTGCAACTACCACAGGGGATACAAATAAAAGAACGTACGACTCATGTCCATCAAGTAGATTAAAGTTTTAAAGACCAGTTATTGACGAAAGTGGCTACAGTGTCAAGGAGAATATGATTAACTGCTTGTACTTCGAAACTAGTGGATTTACGACTTGTGTACATTACGTACTTGTTATTTTCCAGAAGGATCAGAATCGCTTAGCAAAAGTGTATCAAACATGAGACACGCCCTGTGGATGTCACTTGTAAGGAACCGACCTCCGGACGACACTGTCACACTTGGTCTGCATCTCGTAGATCTCACAGATGGCGTTCCGCAGGAACACTTCAAACGGCCGCAGCAGCTCCGGCTCGTCCTGGCGCAGGCGCTGCCACAGCCCCTGTAGGTCATTGTTACTGTTCGGGCAGAAATGGCGATTGTCAAAGATAAAGGACACACTTGGCACTTTTCTCCATAGAAAGAATATCATTGCTAAGTGACAGCTTTATCATGCATTTATAACGAATATGCTTATATCAGGTCCAATCGCATATCGTACATTGTAATGCATACAAAAGCACTGCTGTTGCCAGTGTTGGTCGTTGTGAAATACCCCACATATCTTGTACTGCGTTTGTTTTATCATAAAACCGTGAAGCAAGCTGGATATCAACTATAAAACTAAAACATATAGCGTCACATAATTAAAATACATGTAAAAAACAGAGCGGCCACGATTGGACATTAATGAGTTTGCAATAAGGATGGATCAACTGAAGCGGGCGGTGGGATGATATAAACCTTCGCAAATATAACCGTAATGAAATAACTGTTTTCATTTGCATAGGGCAAACGGTTAACAGTAACTGACTGTCGACATTACAGACATGAACAACCCATCGCTCATCAGGCAGTGATTGGAACACGTGTCAGATCTAGTGATGAACGGCCTACACCCTAACTATCGACACCTGTGACCTTTGGACATGACCCGCAGTGTTCATGACAATGGAGCCGACAGGCGTCATTAGCCGTGATGATGATTGTGCGATGTACATGCATGCATGATGGGCGCTATTTCATCAAGGGAAAAGTGACAGCTTTAACGGACATCGACCAAACCCCATGTGAACCCAACACAACCATAGAATACCTAGAAGAAGTTGAATTGAGTTTTAGCCGTAGAATTTAGTTTCCATTTCATTGCCGTGTATGTGATGGAGACACGCATGGTCACCCAGCACAGCTGAGAAGATCGAATTCTGCTGACATGGTGATGAGTTGGCGGAAACGTTGCATGTCCAGACAGTAATCTGTGAATCCCTGTTGTAAAAAGAGTTCGAAGGTGGGTATTACGTGCGATCTTCTGAGTCCGCACCCTAATAGTTTTTAAATCCAGCCATTACGCGGCTGCTACTGTCCGTCTGAAAGTCACGGCTGCAGCGGAAATGAAGCATGAAGTGTTGGCAATCAAAGCCCCACTCTGCTCCGTCCCGTGTGTGCTCTCAGCCGGCTAGCCAACTCCAGCCGATATTTGTCACGGTTTACGACCATAGAGCTGTAGATGTACGAACCAAGCCAAAAAGTAGGCTGTGTCTAAAGCGTTATGTTTGACAATGTGGTCTTACAATGGGGTCTTACAGTCGTGAAAAGAAATAAATATTTTTGCAATTGCTTAGGTTGAAGTTACTTGTCGTCTGACGTTGAGTGACAAGCACTCGTAAGCTTAAGATACAAACCGACATGTAAAAATCCCATCCAAATCGATACATGCATGACAAGCATACCTACTAAGTTATGATAAACGTTAACTAGTACTTAATCACGAAATAGTTCTCATGGATCCTGCACATGAATAAACGAGGCTCAGACACTACACACGCTCACTGCATGTAGCATTGGCGTATGTAAGAACTCTAAATCATCCAAGCCCAGAAAAAGTCTCATTCCTTTGCTCTAGAACCTCTGCCCTGAGCTAAAGCCTATCGGCCTGCCTCAGCGAAGCTGTGGAGAGCGTGAGGTCAACCGTGAAGTGGAAAGCCCGGATGAAGAGTGATGACGTGCGGCCGGGTGTCCTATCGACCCGTCTGGGCTGCACCAAGATGATGGCTGGGCCCTGAGGAAGGACCACTTCTGATCAAAGACTAAAAATGGCAACTTTCCAGGGTTGGCGGTCACCCTCACAAGGTTAACTGACTGATTGGCTGATGGAGTGAAGACGACATTCCTACAAGCGCCGTAATAACGTCTATCCCATGAGAAGACGATATGCAGTTTCCATTGTAAGGCCCATGTCATACGCAATAATTTCATTACATGTAAAGACTGATGAACCAATTGCGTAGAGTTTACCTCATCACCTAGGGAAAGATCATAGAATTTTAGCAATGTCCAGTAACTGTGGGGCCTTGAAATTCATGTATCATCAACAATTGGACGGTATAATGACTTTACATTTAAGATAACCATGTATATCTGATTGCTATGTTTTTGAATGACAAAAATGCCAGGTACGAGATGGTCAGCTAGCTGTGTGCGGCAACCTCTGACAAAACAAAGAGATGAAGCTAATACAAAAAAAAAATATTTTACAACTGAACATAGATATTGGCAGTCAGAGACAATGTCAGAGATCAGCTGGGATAATTTTCTTTTTTCTTAGAAGGCAAGACGACAATGTTTACTTTGATGAAATGGTTTGATATCACCACAGGCTCTGCTATGTTTTCCATTCCAAAGCTGATTAGGAGTATTGGATTGAAGGCCCGCCTACGCCAGTGTATAGAATAGCGCATTCTAACTAATGGCCTTAGATGAAAGGTCTAACTCTGATTATCTTTCTTCTCTGTAACAGAGCTTATAAAAGTTGGTATCAGCAACGGGTCTATCTGGCCAACAGACAGTTTTAAACATGAAATAAGAGGTTACACTGTCTGGTGGCTTCATATTCACAAGTCGCGAATGTTGCCATGTCTAAGAAGATGATATCTCATTTTACAATCTAAGTCTGTCTGTCGGTCGGTCGAGTGAATTAGGACTAGAGAACGTACCCATTGTTCTTTGGCCAAATAAGACTGAAGTCTATGCATGTTTTGCCCAAAGTTTGGAGAACGGGAAAGATTGCTAGTCACTGTTTGACGTGTTACAGACGCGTCAGAAGTCCCGACTTTTAAATCCCTGCTGTCTGGGCATACGTTGAAAATGGTGACGTTAAAAAACATCTTACAAAATAGGAAACGAGTTCAGCTGCGACAAATGGAGACTAGCTTCATTTTCAGCTTTTTGTCAGAAGTACAACTGTCGGCCATAATTTTGTATCATTTATGCTGTGTTAGTAGCAATATAAATACCCCCCCCCCCCGACACCGACAAATGTATTGATGGAAAGCGCAGAGGATGACCTTTCTGCGAGGGTCCCGAACTCCCAAATCAAACAATTGACCCTGTGTGACGCCGGGCTCCCACAAAATTCATACATGTACGTGATGGAAATATAAATGGCTGTGCCGCTTGAAAATCTGCGCCGTAATTCATCTTTTAGCAACATTGCTGTGTTCTACTTTGTGTTCAAAGTTTGCTGATGATTATTACAGATTAATGTTTCTTGGTTCGATTTGTTGGAACCTATTGATTATTTATACAGTTGGCACGGATTCCGCGTAACTTCTGGGCGGACAAGGCTGTTCGTTATGGCAGCTGGGAGGCACAGATAACATGCACATTATGACTCCGGGCCCAGGTCCTGTCACGGAGAATAGATTGACTAATGCCATACATGTGACGATGACGTCATTGTGCCAGGGAGGCAAGCTGCTTGCGTTCAAAAGGGCTTTCTCTGTAGTGTCCCTGCTTAGGGAACTTCCTTAAACATCGAGGACTTTACACAGTCATGTACAAAATGAACTGTGTATTGACAGGCGTTAACTACCAGCAACTCTATGTCTCATTAGAATATGATTTACCACATTTATGATATTCATGTTGACTTTTGAAGTTATTGATGCTGCGTGACATGTTTTGTACGTTGGTGAATGAATGAATGATTGGATTATTATTGTGTCTTGTGACGTTTAGGTCGCCCGGTCCGGACACCAAACAACAGCAAGACTAGATAGAGTCAAATCGAATAAGTAACATAAGTAAGTAGCATTTGTATTAAACAATGTATTAAGGGGTTGAGCAAAGATACACTTCCTGTCTCTTCAAAATCACCCTATTGACCCCAGAGTAGTCTTTTGGACGTTAGCCATGTAGATATGTAAGATACCTGGATTACTAAATCATAATCAACATTAGGTGCATCAGTTAACCTTAGCTTGCTAACGGGGATTCCCAGTCTATGTGAAGGGACTGTACCCGGGTCCCTGCTGATCTCTGTAGGAAAGTCAGTAATCGTCAGGAACTTTTATCATACCAAGTTACTTTCAACGATTCATGAAGTGTTATTATAAATCCCATTATAGACACGTTACCATACATTGACCCCAGAAAGCATCATTACCTGAGAAGAAAGCGACCACGGGGCGCAGGGAGCCCGGGTGGGGCGCGCCTGTACGGGAGAGATAACGGGGGAACGGCGGCTCTTCTTGTGCATGAAATGAAGTCTGTGACGCCCCACTGCTTCTGTCATAGCTCAGAAATCCACTAAACGATGTGTTTCGAAAGAAACCCTATTATCGTCTTCGGTACATCTTTTTATCTAAGATTATTATCTACATAAAACTACTGGAAATAAATGCCCTAGAGATAAATACATTGCCACACTAAGTCGTGATTTAGACGAAAGCATCTACAGAACATGAAATACATCACAATAAGATATGACGAGAGTGTGGCTTAGATGGATGTACAGAAATCGCGGGGTTTAAGATAAAGTTAAACAACGATCCGGTTTCAAAATGACTAATGTCTTGTTATGCTCAGGATATATTCGATTCTTATGCGTTATTGAACAAAGCATCTATCTTAATACAATCATCTCCCATATCATACATGCCCCAGTGAATATCGGTGCACTTCAACGGCCATGTACTTTCCTTATCAATGGCCATCTTTGAAGTGAACGATTGTTTCATCGAAAGGTTCAGTCCCATTCTTCTCACGCTCATTGCCGTGTGCACGATCGAGCCTTGAATGGAGTTCCATGAACTTTGTCACATTAATAGCAAAAGAACATCTCATGCTTCACCAAACGCGTCTTCCAGTGCCAATTTTCAATTATCTCGGTGTTGAGATGCGGAGATTTGATTCTCCTTTCGCTTCACATTTTCTTAATAACGATGAGTCCATTCATCGTGAAATCCGAGGAACGAAAGCTGTGAGAAATTACTTGTGGAAATGGAGTAATGCATTATAGCAAATAAACCCGAGACACGGAACGATTTTTGCCAATCTTGCCCATATTTGGAGAATCTCACCGGAACATAACTCTCTCTAGAAATCAGTAGAGATTTTGAGTCTCTTTAAAGAACGCTCTAGCATCTTCCGGGCAAAACAGTTGAGCATTTTACAAAAAGTTGTAGATGCGGCCTGCAAAATATGTGCATTTATCACAGTGAAAAGGAAAAGAAATAGATAAGGAACAATGTGATGCTGCCTGGGTATCATAACTATCAAGATAATGGAAATAAAAGGGTTTAAATCATTATAAAACTCTGTATCGAATTGTATCCGTTGGCCCGCTTCAGGTCGGGAAAACGCCTACTTCAGCAATAGGGGCGTATTTATCTTTTAGCCGAACGAGATTCAGAGCTGGGTAGATAAGGGTAGTATGTAATGAAGGAAACTTCTCTGAGCAGTGAAAGAGATAGATGAAGTAGATCAGAAAGACAGATAACAGATACGGTAGCAAAAAGGGTTTGGTCTCTTATCATTTCTGCACGTCAGAATGCTTGCCAAGATAGCAGAAACCTGTATGACGTCTTTTGAAATTTACAAAATATATGCATGTGTAGTCAAAGAGTACTGACTGGGTTTTAAAACGGAAAGGAATTTATTTTGACAGCATAAATGTCTGCTCATCATCGACTGCAGCACTGTCGTGAAATATGGCATGAAATGATTTCATGTAACTTTGTTTAATACATACTCCCCACATGTTGTTAGTAATATTGGACGATATATCATACATGTTAGGAATTCACACAAAACGTGATTTGTGTGATCCATCTTAATGATGACACCGCCATTAGTGCTTAACTGTACTGTTAAAGATTAATTTCCAACGCCGATGGAACTCCAAAACTAACTTGAACACATCTATCATAATGCAATAAGGACGGCTATGTCGCTAGTATTACCACCTTATGGGCTTTGTGGACCACTCGGAGGCTGACAAAGTTTGAGCACCGAGGTGAGACCCCAATCGTCTGAGGCAGTCAATGACAGTAATGTTCGGCGCTACTGTAACATCTGAATGTGGCCAAGGAGACCGTAACAAATTATTTTTGGCAACCTTAGCTATTCTATATCTAAGTCATATAGCAAATGGTTTGGAAGCAGCCGACAAAAGCCGCAAGAACTTACTTTCCCTTGATAGCAGCGTTAATGGCTTTGGCCCACACAGGCAAATGGACCTTGGCTTGTAGCCGATCTGCTGAATGCTAAAGATTTGAGAACGGTCACAGCATGTGTTGGATAAGATTCAGCTTTATCATTAAACTAAAATACATTCTCAACGCCACCAAGAACATAGCTATAATGTTCCTCAAAGGCTATACTACATCACCATTTGAGCAGATACTCAACGAAAATGCAATGATAATAAATCACTTTGTCTTCTCGCGATCGGTACCAAACGTTTACGGTCTGAGAAAATTTAACTTCTTGTAGGAAATATATGTTCACGGTGAACGAAGTATTTGTTATCTGCACCAAGACGAAATATTTGTTAGTCACCAAGAATAATTTATCTGTAATGATAAGTTCACGTTACAGTCGTCACCGCGAAAACCGTGAACTTTGAAAAAAAAAATCAGGAATTACAGTATAGTTAAAGCAATTGTCGTGAGTTTTAGCCAGACTCTGCACGCATCTACGCTATACCGAAGAGCCCAATGCCACCGCTCACGTCTTATACCTGTCAAGTCTGGAGGATAAGGACACGTAATACTGATATATGGGGTACGTCTGCAGCTGAGAGACATTTTATGGTGACAGAGTTTCTTCTGTGGAGGAATAACGGTGGGAATCAGACCATTATACAAGAGCTGATCACCAAGCCTCTGAAGATGGCCAGGTCATTTCATGCTTGCTGAAGATGTCTTCTACTGCGGATATATCAGCTTTTGGGGAGGCCTTGGAAAGCAATATCCCCGCAATCGATTCCTGCGGTCGTTCCTCTGATTGAACAGTCTCTGGGCGGGGGCAAATCATACGCAAACAAGTAGAGTTAGTGTTGCGAGAGCGCTCCTGGGTTATGGCAAGACGTTGCCAGTAGAATCTGTATGCTAAACACGTCAATAATCACCCATCTCTGCGTACCCAATTATCGCAGGGTAATGAAAGTGTCCCTGGGTTAAAGCGTTGAAATACACGATGTAAGAAGAGATGAGTGACCTACATATGTTCGACTGTTTGTTTTGCCCCATCAGTGTGGCCCCATTTGGAGCAGGTGTTGAGGAAGCGTAAACAGTCACGACGTGGTAGCGGCGCAACAGATTTTATAATTAGTTCTTTAGCTATAGTCAAGCTGTCGATTAGAACACTAATTAAACCACACGGGACACACCATGGCATCCAAGGGGGATGTGAAAAATAAAACGAATGTATAAAGTATGGTTTCTAGAAAACAAAACACAGAGATAAAGTATTGTGTCTGGAAAACAAGACGCGGGGATGCTATCACTTTACCCATAAAACCTGTCCAGAAGCGAAGTCTTATGTAACGAACATATTCTTCATTATGCTCCCAGCTTGTCTCTTCACCTGTCCTGTGGGTTGGTGCGTGGTTTGTCAGAGTTTGCTTACGAAAGGCTTCGTGTACCGTTCCTGGTAAGAACTTTCAATAATTAGATTTGAATTCTATAGTTTGAAATGCTTCAAAGGCATACTTGATTCTGTCACTAAAAAGAGCTATTCAGATGATCCCCATGGTTTTCCCACGAAAAGCCATCTATTACCACGTTGACCTGACCTGTGAGGTAACACTAGTGCCCTGTGAGCCCGTCACAATACATTATGCACCGCTGAGCCAACAGTAGCCTCCAGCGGTCCCCACGGACTCGCCTTCTCTTCAATTATGCCGGATTGCGAACCAAGATCGATTTTTTTATATTTCACCTTAGATGCTCATTTTCTTTAAAGGTTTTGCAATATAGAAATTTTATGAAACGATATAGTTCTGTCGTCATCTGGAGTGGCGAACTCATACCATGTACATCTGTTCGCGTGAGCTATGGCTCTGATAATCTAGATGTGTTGGTAATGGTCCCAATGGGACAATAATAACAATAAGCTGCTCCTCAAAGGGGTAAAATGCCCCTATAGGACCCGTGACGTAATGTATAGATCTGTAGGATATTTTCAACACAGACATGGCTGGACTATGCAGAGACTAATGGATGCCGCACTGACACACAAGGAAGACTACATTTATGATGATTTCTCCTATCGTCCATCCTCTCACCTGTCATGGGAGATACGTAAAACGTGATGGTCAATCAGCCTCATGGATTATTATGGAATTGCCTTTCAAATTTCAATAAGCGAGCCTGTCTGGCCGGCCAGTCAATATAGCCCTTCCGCATGTTGACCTTTGCAGTCATGTCTAAACACTGTCTCCTGGGTGGCAATTTGGAGCTGATAGAACTTGATTTGCAAAGAATTTGTTCAAAATCTCGGCACGTTTCATCCTTCTGATGCCGTATCACTGACGCCAGGATCCAGCGTGGCATAATGAAGGAACCGGCTTTACTAATAAGCTTGAATCCCTTTGCTCACGTGGGTGACTGAAATACAGATTAGGATCGCAGAGACGCCTGTGCAATTTGAACCTTGGACTGTTCGTTACAGAATACCATTGGATGACGGTTGCCTTGTCGATATCGGTGTCACAGTCTTTGAAATAAATTCCTAGCTAACATTTTGACTGAACAGTGTTATTCCTTTACCTAATCTCCAAAGTTCCTGTTGGCAAAGTAACTGGACGTCGTCCTTACCGAGCGGTGTTTTATTCATCTCTGCATATTGAGAACCCGCATGTACAGAATAACCTTTCCTACAACACGTCTCTGTACATAGGGTCATAGGGTGCCATTATACTTTACTCCAGTCCACAATAATCATTGATACTGTACTGAACCTGACATGTACTGTAGCTACTCCAAACATGGCAGGAGTGCCCTGTTAATTGTCTCATTTTCTCCCGTGATGAAGCATGACACACATTTGAAAAGAGCAATTATCCTTTGCAAAGTTTTCACATGGATCACTGTTGTCATTTATGTGGCCTTGAGCGAGTTTCTACATTAGCGTATTGCACTGCGTTATTGGCCTTTCTGCATTAATGCTTGTCATGTCCTTTCTTTATTAGATATAAGTCCACTTTTTATTAATGTTGTTTCGTGTTTCTGGATCAGCCTATGGCGGCAATGGGTGTGCTTTGATTAAAACAGTATATCACTCATCTCTCTGTCTGGTACATGAAAATATTCCATTACCCCCAGACAAAGCCGCTATGACCTCTGCGGACATTATCAGCACAATACATGGCATAGCTAATTATAATATATCAAACAAACTGCTTCACTGACAGCCTCAGTGCCAGGTGGCATGGGTTACTATGCATCTTCAGTTTAAATGTTTTCTGTGGATTTGATGAAAAATATGCTATTTTAAACTGTTATTTACGTGCAATCATCTGGGATCTTTGCTGAATTGGATGACTTATCCTTAAATGCAGTCGGAAGCTGAAATTAAGTATCCTTTAAACCTACATCCATCATGTACTTAAGGAAATGTACCAGTTGTATCCAGCGTTTCTTAGAAGTGCCTGAACATGACAGCTGGAAACCCAAACAAACTGCCAACGCCTATACATAAGCCATACAGATTTCATTTGCAGTGCAAACATCAGCGGTAGCTGGGGGCACACCCTCGAGAGGCGGCGGTAAAATGCGCGGCTTACAGGTCGTGTGCCGCATCCATACCGTGCAATCTATCTCATTAGAAATGTAGGAGTGACTCACCCCTCCAGCAGTACGTTCCCCCCGACGCTTCTGAGGAAGGAGTCCCATTCAGCCTGCAGCGTGAGTATATCAGGAGATACGGGCGGCGTCTGCGACTCGTACATCTCGTCCAGCCCATCCTCCATGTTGCCTGTGCCCAGCATCATCTGACTGTGATCTATCATCAAAAAACGTTCGAACGCCGACACGAACTGGTCGCGGTGCAGCCTACCCGACCGCTGGGTGTCCAGGAGGCTGAAGACGTACTCGACCTGCTCCGGAGTGAGGCACAGTTCACTGTATTCTGACAGAGCGATCTCCAGGTCTCTCATAGTAATGAAACCCTTCTCGTCTACGTCACACAGCGAGAAGATATTCTGGGCCATCCTTTTAGCGCGTGACGTCAGCAGGCCGGGCGGAAGTGAAATGTCGTCCATCTTGGATTGTTTCCTGTGTCAAAAAATCGAAGCGTTATATTTGATATTCAACTCTATATTGTTATAAAAAGATTGTCGTAAAAATATATGAAAATACTACACATTTAGATCACGTACCGCAAGAAAAAGAGGTTAACCTTATTCACGTTATAAGCCGCACAACACAACACAACTACAACGGAAAACAACGAAGCTTGAAGAGGTGAAGCACATTCATGGCAGTATGGAGAAGAGGATGTTGTGGACGGTTACTGCCATCAAAGAGATGTAATAACTAACCTGCCACATTGAATCCTGATCAGAGATAACCGATCACCTTACCAAACATTTTGGCGCACTCACGTGGAATAATTAGCATTGCAGCTATCGATCAAGATCGACTGTATAATAACGTGAGCGCGCCGTATCATTTTGCATACTGCGCGTGGTTAAGAACAGTGATATTCTTTACATGGCTATAACGATCTACCAATCAGAGCGTGTGTTACAAGAGTAACAACGTTTTCAGCACCTTGGACAGCACCATTGGTGAGGCAGAGTGGGGGGGGGGGGGCACAGAGAAGAGGAATCTGGGCTATTCTATACCCCTCCTTATCATGTTTAGCAGTTCTACTGTGATAAAATGTATTTTGAAAGAAAACCAATCCTAGTAGGCAACATCCATCCAGTAACTGCTTCCATCTGTTTATCACCTATTTAATCACCAAACTGCCGTACAACATAACTGTCATTTTCATTCCCGGGAAATAATTTCGTGAAGACATATGCAGCTTCAGGCCTCAGATTTCTCCGCATATTATGATCAGTATATGTACGTAAATCATTGAGGATTTAGAACGCCCGACCCCTAGATGAAATGTGACACCTTGTTACCCCGGGGATGCATGTCTAACTCATCTGTCACAGGAATGGTGACAGACTTTGAACAAGGTAGCATTTTGGTTTGCAAAACGTCTCTAACTAGTTGCCTGTTTACAATTCCAAAGGAGCAAGGATCGCTCAAGGCGGCCGGATGAAACGTCAACATACAAGATGAATAGCTCTGCAATGGCAACGAGATGATAAAGGATAAAAAATAAAGAGATTTTTAATCACAGAGGCACGCAAAAAGGTATCACGGAAATCTGGTGAGCACTTCGAAGGGAAAAACAGCGATATACCCACGAATATACACAAGAAAGAGGGAAGCAGTAGGGAAGCACCAACTTTTTTTTCATACGAGGGCGTATATATACCTCTTGCCTACCAGGATGCCGCACAGGTCCGCCCTTAACTACAGAGGCTGTTATCAGAAAGCCGGTATCGAGTCCTAAGCGGCACTAAACATCGTGTTTGCAGACTTGCCATAAAAGAATCATCACCAGCCAGATGTCGTGTAAGGAGAAATTCATCATCGGAGAATGAGAATTTCATAACCCATTAGAACGTTCACATTATAATGCCATCGCTGTTGATATTTGCTGAAGGTGTGGAAGCTGCTTTTGGATCGCGTTTAACCTTTGTGGTAGTGCAAACACTGCGGCGCCCGAGGCTCCCATGTGGTCTCTATGCCGATGTTTACTTCTACCTTCATCACCTTTGCATTTGGCCGTATAATAGCGGGTCAATATGAATAAGTCCCCATTAAGCCGCTACGATGACTGACTTAAGGTATATCTAAATGTTTAATGAGAACTACTTCGGCTTGCTGTCACAGCATAGTTTTCTCTCTGTGAATCAACACATGACAAACAAAGTGATATTTTTCCTAATAAAGCTTATATCGTTTTCTCTCTGTAAATCAACACGTGATAAACAGAGTAATATTTTTCCTAACAAAGCTTGGGCCACCATGCACGGAATCTGGCGCACAAATGCCTAAAAGCATACTTAGTTTTGTCACCACATTGCACAGATGTCAACAATATCAATAATCCCTGCCAAACTCCATACGGCCGTGATGATATATATTATATATTGTCTGTACATTGATATAAGCAATTACAGAAAAATAAGCACAAGGCGGGGAACAAACTACCTGGATTTCTGAAAACTAACTGGAATTATTTACTATGTGTATGGGGACAGCCTTGTCCTTATGTTTGGTTCATCTAAAACAGCCCTAGGTCGGTTTGCAAACATACGACAGGTTGGCGTGTGGTTCTTGCGGCTGTTAATCGAGGTGTCACGAGGGCGGGGTGCTATCGAGAAATGGGAGTCACATCCGGACGATGACGTTTCCATCAATCACCATGGTGACGGTGATTTCGTGTGCAGAATCCCAGGAAACAGCGTTATCATCACTATTATCATCATTCATTCAGGCATGATTGTGCCAATGGCAACAGATAGAGATATTCTACAACTATGTTTTTCTATAAGTCGAACGGAAGGGAATAGTACAAACAAATCAATTTCTGGTGTTGTTTTAGTGTATCGTGAAAATGTGTTACGTACTGTATTTCTTGGTGTGACCAAGGTTCGAGATAGGGAGCTGTGCTAAAACAGCGCGAGAGGATTTGGGCAGCATGACAAATGCTGTGTGGCATTGAAAATGTATATAAATACAGAAACCAGACTGTTTAGTTCCTGACATTCTCTTCTTAACATCTTTGCCACCTTTTGACATTTTCGTTGGACGTCACTTCATGCTTCGTCGCATTCGTGTAATTCTGTGATAGAGTAAAAACAACCTGTTGGCTGTAAGTACTGTTCGATCCAAGTTTGAACCGTTTCCAATTAATCAGCCATCGTCTTCCGGTCGCCGGGGGAGTTAGGCGGCCACAAATGAAACAAAACAAGCGCACATCTGTCGGAGCTGCAATAATCCAACCATATCAGATGATGTGAACTCTACCGGGGGGGGGTATACTGTGTAGAGATGTATTTTCATTTCGGAGCTGCCGGGAGACACTCAGGTAAAATTGATTTTTAAGCCGGCCACGCGGAAGTAAAATCCCCGTGTTATAACTGCACCGATGGACTGGGATTGGTGCAGATTAGTTCATAGTTTGGAGACCATTACTATGATGAGTTCCAGGAGATTATAGTCTGTGTGATCTGTTCATGTCATAGACGTTAGTTACCTAATATTTCATCAATGGAATATGCAATGCACTTGCAGCTTTTAGCATATTAGCATAGTATAACATAACAGAATGCAACATAACACGTAAATAAGATAGATACTGCATAAAAACCATATACTTTCGTAAGTGAATATTTCATTGGTGCAGTCAATGCACAGCGGCAAAATCGGGCCAATATATGATCCCAACACAAACCCTAGCGCGAAGACAGTGATGTGCCGTAATGGTAGGATTGCTAGTAGAGCAATCGTGTGGAATTTCTCTGTAGGAAGCGACCTTTGACCTCACTGAGCGACATCCCCCGCCTGGGTCGGGAGGGCTCGCCTCTCGCTTATCTTTTCATCCGAAAATTTCCTAATTATAGTTGTCATCAATAGCTTCTATATCTGTATAGCGAAGAAAGTGATGTGCCGTAGTCGTAGATTCTTCTGGCCTATTCTATATTATCCTTTTACACACGCCCCCTATCGATTCTGCGCGAACAATGCTTGAACTAAGATCCAAGATCACAGATTTATCTCATGTCTTTTATTCCAACAAAATCATTTTATCTTATATAATTTTTTATATTAAACTTAATTGAAATTGCATCAAAGGTCATGCAATATGGTCACTGGGCAGCTAACTAGCTGATATTGTGACCAGATACATCTTGGAAGTTGATAACAAACCCTGTCAATTTTCGTAGTTCCGACCGACCTGAGACTAAAGTCGCCTGCATCCTGTTATACCTTGTCTTCATTCAAAAGGATAAGACTATGAGATCAGTCAAGGAACTTTATGCTTCAGTAGATTTTAAAGAGCTCTAACGACACCTGCATATACACCTGACGAGAGGTGTTTCAAACTAAAAATAAGTCACTTTCTAATGAAAAAAAAACTTCCCGAGTTTCGATAGTAAACACTGTGCCAAACAACACCATGTAGTCATGTAGAAATGCAGAAATCGCTTGGCGACTGGAACCCGAATTTGGATACAATTTGAATGGAGGCTCTCGTAAATAAACCATGCCATAAGTCCTGACAAGAACGATACATGTTGCAAATCTAATTAATTATTTGCTTTGGTATACCCGCCAATGGGCACAACACTCAAGAGTTGCCTAAGATATAGGATGTTAGGCGTTGTTTCAAGTCTTTTGAAGATTCAGAGCGTGTGATCATGGGTATTCTCCACCATTACGCTACAATATCGCCACGTCTACCTCTGGTACAGTCATATCGCACTGCGAACCACAAAGCCTGTCTAACACAAGACCAATTGCCTAGAAAATGACTCCTTCTCCGCCATAAAAAGAAACCGGGGGAAGTAGAGCAGTAATATGTCTGGGCAGATGGCTCATAACAGGTAAAGTTCGAAATGACCCACATGGAATAAAACACACCAATCGACCTGCGCGCTTGTCAATGCTCCATGGCTGTGGAACTGTCAGTTTAATGCACCTATATGGATAGAGCACTTCCATGGTCCATCTGGATTTGGCATGGTTTCAAAAAAAGAACCAGGAGGTTTATTGTGCCTGATGGTTTCGCCGCAATGATTCCGGATATGGAGAACTCTTTAGCAAAAAGGTTGATCTCTTAAATCTATACAATATGACGTAATTTATGTAGTAACAGTGTAAAGCACTGTCGTAAGCCCAGCGCTATTGTTTGCTACATTTTCAAAATCAGTTAGGAGACTCTGAACGAATGAATGAAAACGGTCATTCTTCCAAAATAAGACAACGGTTATGCGTCCAAAATAAGACCTTGAAAAAATTCAATTGGCCAAGACGCCACAAAATTCTAATCTATGATTGTATTTACGTCAGTAAGACAGCGCCACGAGCAATAAACTTTGCTTCTATGATATGACAAGCTAACGTCCTATGTAGGGACTATTTACAGCTGCCCATGCACGTTTACAGTTTCCGGCTATGCCTGATTGTGTAGCCCACCATACTTATCGTCTAATAGAGACGTTGAAAGCTGAATTACCCAGGGGCAATGAAATGCAGGCTTGGAGGTTGAACACGAGCTCCCCTCGGAACTAAATAAATCTATCGTTCTCAATCCCTGTAAGGAAAAATTCGTCCATGACGTATGCACAACTGGAAGATGTTGACACTTTGTAGCCCAGCGCTAGAAGGGGTCATGTGGGATGTGTGCCTGTCCGCCCACGTGGCTTTACAAGTTGATTTGGACTGCCAGGCATGAGGTGATAACAACGCTGACGCATAGATGATTTTCTGTTGGCGTTTTACTTGGCATTCGGGCTGACATGTTTTCCTACGGCATGATTGCGCAGGAATATCTCTTACAACCTGACATTATAATGCAGTCCTCTGCAGTTCGAGGAAAGTGACTCAAACAGTGCCTGTGTAAGCCTCGCTCGCAATGCATAAAACGTAAAGATGCATTCCCTGTTGTGCTAAAACCGCCGTCGGTAACGCATTAACTTTTTTGTATTCTATCTAGGAATATACCTCAGGAGACAGATTAACAGCTGGTGCAGATGGAAAATCCATCAGCGTCCAAAGAGGTCATATCCTTTGGTCCATTATATCGGTATATAAGGTTATGTTACATATATATTGCCTACAAATCTGTATCTGTGTCGGTGTGTGGAGTATTCTCTGATCTTATAATTGTAAGAGTCCTTTTTGTCCTGTGTGACACTGCGGTGACTCTTCCATACCGTGTCGAAAATGGCTTTGGTCTTCAGAAATTCGCAATTGTTCATGAGTGCCTCTGCAGCAAGTCGGTACAAGACATAAATTGGGGAATAAGTAGTTTTTGTACATTTCGGAGCTTCCCCCACTCTCTTCAGCTCCGCGCACGTTAACCATCTTTTATCCATACTACTTCTTACAACAAAAGGTACAGGAAGGTCACGAGATATTCTTGAATTCTTTGCAGGGAATTCGCATTCAATGTAGAATGTGCCTCGGTAAGGATGGATCACGGTGGTCATTAGGGGCTAAAGAGGGGCAGCAGCCCTGTGTATGACGCAGGCCACTACGCACAACTCTATGGTTTCCTACTACTAATCAGGGCACGACTGTACTCCCTATAGGTGGGTTTACACGTGCGCATATTTTCAAGTGCGCATGGGGTCTTAGTCTCTACCAGGCTCCATAGGTCACTGGCAAAATAGTAGAAATTGGACAAATATAGATAAATAGCATGCCAAACGAGTTAGCTGGCCGAGGAGTATGGTTTTCAACCGGCAGGCATGTTATCTGGCTATAGTTGTCCAATTTCTATCATGTTTCCGGCGACTTGTGTAGCCTGGTAGAGGCTAAAACTTCCATACGGACCTCATACGGACTTGAATATATCCGCACGTGTGAATCCACTGGTCAGTCTGATCAAGGAAGCCTCCTTGGTCTGATCAACACAAGCCCACAGCGCAGTGCCAGACCAGTTGATTGAAGATGAGTCCACCCACGATCACGCGATAAGACCCTTCAACGTCGATGTTATGTAAAGCTACAGGACGTCATATCATCGTCAGTACGGTTCAGAGAAGTTTCAATCACACCGTGACAGGTTTCGGTTGTTTTAGCATTTTCCTAGTGCACACGTGCGGGTCAGTAACAGCTTCTTACTCAGGGGGAATTGTCTGGTATACGGAAATCATTTGGGAAATTTGCTTCCCTTTATTGGATCTAAATCAATCGAGTTTTAAAAACGTGTTATCTTTTAATTGTATTTACAATCGTGGAAAGGCCTCCAATAACCCCCAAATATCCTTCCTGGTCCTGCTATCTACATTGCTGTGCAGACGATTCCAGCAAGCTTGTCTGTAATTCTGCTGCGCAGATCTCGTGTATCAGACATGTGTGTGTGGGTGGGAGGCAATATTGCTCAACTTTATGAGAGAAAGGATTTCTATATTACTTGTGCCAACTCAAATTCCTACGAGACTAGTAATATATATTGAGATTATTGAAATACCCGGCTACATGTCTTAAGATTACAAACGTATTTTCCGAAGAATGATTGATTGTAGTGCAATACTAGTCATTGGTACTGATGACAGGAAATGACTGATTGAGTCCTGTTATTCGCAGTGCAATAAAGAAATAACAAAATGCCATGAAAATAATAGTTAATCTACTTCTCGTACAACCTATGTGAACCTATTCGTTCTTTGGTTTCTGTTATATGTAAACGTGTCCGAGTGGCTTGCTAGTAATTTCATTTTTATGAGTGCGCAGGTACGGAGTTCAGTTTACATCCACCGTAAAAGTCCATTATCTATGCTAAAGAATCCAGCCCTATATCTTCTAGCTGATCTTTCAAACGCTGTTACTGAAGCTCTGCCAAGTGAATGCTAACAGGCAATGACCAGGTTCGACTTCAAAGCTTACAGAGTCTTGGTGATGAAGCAAACCTTACCGTATCTTAAACAAAGTGATGAGATTATAGACACATGGAAGGTTGTACATTGGATTGGATAAGGATAATTTACAAAGCAATCACGTTTCCAAAGAAATCAGACCCTTGAAGATGACCACATCACTTAAGACGATGTCTGCATGAGAAACTAAAGAGGCGGTAAACGTGGTCTTCGGTTTCTTACATGTCTTAATGGTATTCTGGATTGGTGTTGATAAATCAAACCAATAGGACTGTTAGGTCGTGTTTTTTTGTATCCTCAGCGATCCAAAATCAAAGAATACAGGGGGCACAACCATATCGAATATGCCATGAATACAGATTTCTAGCAAGAGAATAAGCTGCGTGTAGTTGTTTTTGTATCACGTTGCATTGAAATTAACGTAGAGCACGATAAGTGGATATGTAACGTCCTTTGTGTGCCAGGTGCACAGCTGTGAACACAATTGGATTTCGCATACCACGTACGGGAGTACGACGGGGTATCACAATGGTGGATGTGCAGAAAAACAATTTGCAGGTCGTCGCCAGTGAGTCTAATCATATCGAGTGACATTATACCATATCATTTTAACGTCTTGATTTCACACTGTATCTAGTAGCCTGCGTCGGCAAATAAGTTGCACGTCAAAACATATTGTTTGTCATGGGCCTTACAACACGAAACAGTTATAAACTCTCTCAAATCATACATAACAACTCTATTAGGTCGACTCAAAAAGAATGATTACTGTTTTGATACAGAACCTAATGGACAAATTAGAGGACGGCGGTTTGACATAAATACTGCGTGAATTCAGTAGGCTCAATATATATGCAGCATCACCAAGCAAAGCAGCAGGGCGACCAATGGCACACACATACACGGCAGGTAACCACCTGTTGGAGCCTACAGCTGTGCCACAGACTTATCGATCCAAAACAATCAGTACCAAATGAAAACCCATCTGTATGAATGATATAAGATGTGGTCCATAAAGATTACAGTATTCCTCATATGCTACTGCCACGGCAAGCACCATATACATGAAGATATATGAAGAAGCAGGTGCGATAGTTGGGTATATAATGTATACTAATCGCGAAGTGACAGTCATTCTGTTCTGTGATTCAAAAGTTCATTTATGGCTATTCTTATTCATCTGAACTATTGGAAAATAAAGTTGCTTGATCCACATACGTTGTTGTTTGTGGCACAAATGCAATGTGAAATGATCTTGTTGATAATTGACTGCAGGTGTGTTAAGGTGATGGCGCTAATCATGACAGAAAACACGTACCGCGCCATTTGATGCGATTGGCAGAAAACAAACCGCCATCACGACGACTCCAGTTGTCAGAGCCATTTTTTGAGATGACATGCTCAGACTGACCGCGCGTCTTGGATAACGATTACCATCTCTCATGCATGATACAGTTGTGCTGTAGCGCAACATGACATAGCTTTCCTTTTCACAGATACAACACTACACCCTCCCTCCCCCATGACAAGTGTAAGCGTAGCAGTGCGGGAATATCCAATTTTAGAAGATGGAACAAGGACACTACGATTCAAATCATACTACTGTAGAAATCTAAGAACCATACTTGATTCTAACACTGGAGTTGCTATACATTCATCAGACGTTTCCACCCAGCATCAACGGCCGCGAGACGTTCTCTCGGAAAGCATTTGCGGTGTGACACTCTGTAATGTACACGGCGAGACTGCTAGGTATTAGAGGCAAAGTTGCGATAGAAATGATGATGTTACCTAGAGATACAGCTATCCCTTTGCAGAAGCGGCTTTCCGTGGCGTCTAGCCGGCGTGGTAGAGGCGAGACGCCGCTGGAGGATGCAGACAGGAGGGGGAACCAGCTGGCTGGAGATAGAACCGTCTCGTGATGCGCCAACCTCGAGCGCGCACTACACTGCCTGCTAATTATTTCCCACACCGCGATCTATCACGGCCGCCCGGCGCTACCTGCGGACGTGACGTGCATGCCAAACTGACGTGGAGGTCTGTACCCGGGAACCCACGGATCACCTTACTGTACATGTTTACACGCTGATGGTAACAGCTTTACATGGAAATCGTCTTGGGGCTGAACGAATTCGAAGTTTCTGGGAACGTGAGCTACATAAGGATGATGAACATTGTGGTTTTCCTTACTCCCAACACTTCACATAAGTTGAAATACAGCTTTGAGCTGATCGCGATGTGTCTCAAAAAGTGCCCTACATCTACCATTCAGACAGCGTACCTACCGCCACACCAAACTTCAATCATCAATGTACAGGGAACTTGAACCTGAAACTCAACAATCTAGATTGATCAGAGGCCTACTTTGGCGTTAACATTGGAGCACGTACACTTTCCTGCTATATACAATACTTAGTGTCGCCATTTGTGAATATGTATAAAGGAAGAGGTTGTACCGAGGAACGCATATCCTGTCATTTGTTTGCTTCTGACGCATCCTTAACTTGTCAGATCGCTGATATATAATGTCTTCACGGGTCAGCTTACATGTACATGAGGCAATCTGACAGGGGCATTGATTACCGGACAGTGTACCTGAATCAAGGCCAGTTCATAAAGTCCCTGCCGCACATCCAGGACCTTCCCCGGACATGACCCCGACCGCTACTCAAACAAGGAGCAATCTGACCAGTATCACGCCACTTTTATTTTTCGCTACGACCGTGTCACTATCGTTTCCCAACCTACACAACCTAGCCACGACCTTTCACAATGTACATGACCTACTCTCGACTGATGCCGGAATGTTTTCGGACTCACAAACATCCCGACTTGTAGCTGCGGACCGCCGACTCCATCCTGACTGTTTCCCAAGTAATATAGATTGACAACTCTCTCACGAATTTAAATTGACATAAGCAGTATTCTTAAAAGGGGGTCTATTTCAACGATCCACATTTAGATATTGTAAAGATCCCCGAGAAATCAAATTGGGTGGAGTTAAAGTTAGCTTCAATACGGCTTCCAGGGTTCTACTGTGTTTGTAATCATGCCAGTTGTGTGAAGGTCGGGGTGGTTGGTACACACGTCTAACAGTGGTCACCTCGGTTTGGAGTGAGTTAAGAGGGACTCGTCTTCAGAAGGGTCTGAAATGGTTCGTGGGCAAGTTGGGAACTGGTTGGGAGTACGGCACGGCGTGGTTGGTCAAATTTGACTCACCACAATCACTACTGTCTTAACCAGTTGTCAATCAGTCCCAACTGTTTCAGAACTCATTGCAAACCTCCCGTCCATTCCGGAATGTATCAAACGTTTTGAAACATTCGGCTGGGCTGGGGCAGCCGACCAGTAGCCAAACTGCCAAACACAGCCGACTCCCAACCATGGATGGGGTAGGTTGAGTATATGTGATAGAAGCGTTATAAAGACGAACGCGCACAACTACTTGTGTTGTGCATTTCATACATATATACCGCAGTACACATTTCCAGAAATGTACCCGTACTCAGCCCGGAAAGGACAGATCTATCTGATTCTCGAACATGTCCGTATCAAATCGTAAGACGAAACTGTATGAGCACAAATCCTTGTTCTTCAGACATTAACAAAATTACCGGTGGACGCCCAGGATATTGGCAAATGGGCGACATAATGTATACTGATGACATTCACATCTTCCATCACTACAACAGGAGCCGTTTTCCCATGTGGAACATTTGTGGATATTTGCTGGGCTTTTAAGGAAGAATTCCTAATCTTCTGTAATTTAGATCAAATGCTTCTGTGGAGAAAGAAAAGGCTTGCCGCTAATGTGAACATGCTGGCGGATTTTATATCAATGACAATACGTCGTGTTTTGCTGGTATACCTTTGGCTACATTGTAGTTAAGGCTAACAGTGCACTTTTATCACCAGCTGCCTCTTTCGCTTAATAGATGTCATCAACAGCAGGACGACCTTTTTCAGAGATTATTTGATGTCACCTTTTAAAGTATTCAACCTGTTCTTGCAGAAAGGAGGCTTTGTGCTTTTTGTACCAATGGCTCGTGAGATATATCTTGTTCATACTATCGTTTATGGTTACTCCAATGCTTGTAGTGTACAGACAGCCTTTGCATTGTAATAGGTTCATGGCTCTAAGTACGCATGGACAGCAATATGTATTGTGGGTAATAAATGCCAAGGGCGAAGGCTCATTAACATAAACAAATGTCATGCAAATCGAAACAAAACTGGTTCACTAGTTAGGTACCATAAACTTTGACTTAAATGCATTTCACTGTACATACGTACTCACAATCGTGAAACTCTTTTTTACTCATGGCGTGGACTTTAAAATTCCATAACTTGCAAATACATAAACGTTGCCAAGGTAATCACGTGATGTGACCGGCATGGCTATTTAATGTTACATTGTGATGTACATTCCGGTTGACTAAAGACAACTAATGAAACAACAAGGACGAGCGATATTTCCAAACTGAAGTTCCATCATGTTGTCAGGGAACTTTGGAAACTGTATGGAAATTGAACCGCTGACTGTAAGCCAGGTGTCATGTTGGGCGGGCACAGTTTTGCTCAGGGAATGTCTGTCCCTTGCTGAATCAGGCTGGTTGTAGCTTTATCCTCCATAAGTTTTCAGTCGATTATCTACTATATTTGATAAGATATCTACGGTATCTTATATGTCTAAATAAAGACATTTCATATGTTTCACAGCGATTGGGCCCGAACAAATAAGCCAAATGTACATCAGACAAAAAATGAATATACATATCATGTTGATTCTCTCCCATACTCTTTCATGTCACATCATTCATAACGTCTGGAAATCCCCTGCAACCAATTATATGTGACAAAGCGAAGAATTGATAAGTCTTGGCGGGCCTGACCTATTGTTATCACCGCGTCATCGTGTAGTGGAAATGTTAGTCTGTCGTCTCTTTTTAAATCTCAGGAGTATTCTGGTGTGTCACCCACACACCGTACCGTATAAACAGGTACATTGTACATGTACTAGGAAGCATGTTTTGTACACAATGTAGTGCATTCGTACTATCTGTATCTCACCGACTAAGTATGTATAGTGATGAGAAATCTGTACCAGGTGGCAATTATCGTCTTATGTTTGTAAACAAACAAACAAACAAATAAACAGACAAACATACAGACAAACAAGGATGATAAGATTCAAGCTAAATGAAAAGGTTTTGCATGTCGTAGCTGTAGAGTTATTTTCTTTTATTGACGTTGATCTACTCTAATGTTAACTCTTATCTATTTTGAGTGACTGACATCACCAACACATCTGGATGTCCAAGCTTCTGTGGTGTCTGCCCCGAAGTTAAACCACAGAAGCTACTATTAACATTATCACAATCCTTTCAACATAGACGATAGTATACTGTAACTATATTTCAGGTATATTTTTCAACTGTTTATCGCTTCTACATCGAATATCTGTGTGAACTGACCTAACTTCGCATGTTAGCCACGTATCTGGAATCCAAATTGGCTTTCATAGAAAGGCGGCCAGCACGTCGGTCAATACTAATGATATTTGCTAATGGCCTCCCGAAGATATAAAAGCGTAAATCGGATTCCGCAAGCAACTTCATGAAGAAAGGCTATAATCCAGTGAGATCAAACCAGTGCATTGTAGCTAGCAATTTAAGGCTTACAAATTGGCGAAGATGGACAATTTTCGCAAACTCGCCGGTGCATGTTACGGGATGTTTCTCTAGAGGATGTGTCTTGTAGAAAATAAAATGGAAGTCCTGGATATGTGACTGAATTGTCTGACCAAATTTCTGTACACCGGTACCATAATGGTAGAATGGCTTTATGGAGCGTTACCTTGTCTCGTTGATGCTACCAACGGTTTTGTTTGTAAAATAACAAGAGCATTTGATGATTTTGGCTGTATGTATCTACATTTTAGTGGACTTGTAACGTAACGCGTAAATAATCCTTTTGTGAGATCAATTACGTCCCCAAAATAACTTGTACGTGCTTTTATTGCCTATTTATAACCATTTCACGATATAGATGTATAAGATGTTGAAAGTCACTATGAAAGCGTGCATAGTAGTTCAGATATTCAGTCCTGTGCGACAACTACAACAGCTGCCTTCTATAAAAATCTAATGCAACGCGGAACCTACAACTCGAGAAGCTCAGTGTAATTCAATAGACCGCGGCAACAAGTGGTGTCATAAAAGTGCTCTTACTCAGCTTGGATGTTTATAACCTGTCAATCGATACAACGCATGTTATATGACAGGGTGAGAGAACACATTTAGCGGGTCAGAACATGGGAATATTATACTGCATAGCAACCATGCATTCTCCCTATTTGACACCAGAGGAAGTAACGTAAACTTAACGCAGTAGTTTGTGATTTGCTATCACCGGGAAGATGTGGTCCAAGATAGACAGGGTACAATAATCAAGATCAGGGATAGGATCGGTACATCAGGTGCGCACGACACACATTTCTATTCCTTAAGGTGAATTCTGCATTTCACATGGAAGCCTTTTACGGCGAGGTCAGACCACGGAAATCCACGCTTCGTTCTGCGGCAGTGCTAGCTCTCTTCAGAAATATCTGTCCTGCAAGTCAGCATATCTAACAACTCTGATCCAGGCATAGCACTGGCCCATCACCGCCATTACCATTAGATGGGCCCGTTAGTCTGACAACGGTTGTTGATGAGAGATATGTACAGATAACAGCGGAGGAAGGCAATCTTTATTTGTACTTCCCTCAGTGACTGGCAATGAATTATGTAAGCCCATGTATGGATATTCTTCTCTGAGGGTAAATGAAACTGTTGCAGATACAGTCAAATGCTATAAAGTGTTCTTGTCTATAGCGGAAAGTGATGCATTTCTGAAGAGCCTGACTGCAACTACTAACTGCATGTGTTTTGAGAGCTTCGATCAGGGAAATGTTGGAGGACTTCTAACTGAATGTCTTCAATGCTGCCTCTGCTTCAGATAGCAGCAGCCAGTCGGAAGACGTTTCCCGTCCTGGAGATAAGACGGCGATGATTGTTTTTGAGGAATTAACAGTTTTCTACACCAAAGCTTGCAAATCGTCGACACAGTTATTTAACCACGGCGCTCCAGACAGACGCGGTGATTTATTCCTCTGTAACAAAATCACGCCAAGTTGGCTGCGCCTTACTGCTATAGCCTGATTATATCGCGCCTAGCTGTCGAATAACCGGCTTTCTATTTCGTACCTTTAGAAATTGAGAAGGATCGGTCGAGTTGGAGGGGAACAGCCGCAATTTCCAGGGAAAGAGGAACCACATAATCCCTGACATCGAGACGTTGTGCGTGTAACATTCGCACTGCATTGTTTGCG